>NC_085005.1:16443787-16446287 GCF_963854185.1 Sardina pilchardus | reverse complement strand
CACCCCCACACACACACACACAATACCCAACCCCATCAAACCCCATCTCTACCTCCCTCTGTTTCTCCATCTCACCCCCCCCCCCCCCCTTTGCTGTTTACTAACGTTTTGATGGTTCCCAGCGGTGGGTGGCTGGCCGCCGCCGCTCGCTACTGGCTGGCCGTTATTTTTGTTTTATTCCGAAGCTGTCAAGTCGCCGCCGGGCTTTAAATGGGCCATTAAGTGGACGGGATTCGGGGAGCCACAACGGCGACCTTAGATGCCTAATTTGCCGCAGCGCGAGGGCAACGTCGCCGAGAGCAGCCGCGTAAATCATCGGCCGATTGGAACCAGGTCAGGTTCTTTTCTGATCATTCTGACTCTTCATATCGACTCCACACACTGTGTGCGTCACAAACACAACACCTGAGCGTGCCTGTTAACCTGTGGTGCCAAATGCGGACGCCGTAAACACCCCGCACACCGTAAACCTCTATGGCCACAGACGACTGTTGTGTTTCCTCAACTTTCCACATGCTGTCAGCACTGAATCGCAAACCCAGCACCACATCCAGACATCAAAACAAACTTTTCCACAGCTATCGAGTGTTTGACTGAATCTGTGTGAAAGCCAGGACCTTGCAAAGACCTTGCCGTTTCTCACCCTCTCTCTTTCTTTCTCTCTCTCTCTCTCTCTCGCTCTCTCTCTTATTTTCTCTGTCTCTCCATCTGCAGTTCCCATCACCACCATCAACTTCCTCTTTCTCTCTCATACCTCCCATACCTCCTCCCTTCTCTCTCTCTGTCTCTCTCTCTCCCCCTCTCTCTCTCAATCCCCCCCGCCCCCCCCCCATCACCGCCACTCTCTCTCTCTCTGTCTAATTCTCTCTGTCTGTTCTGTTTCTGTGGGGATGGAGATCGCCCCCTCCATCTGGCTGAGTGTGAGGCGCAGATGAAAAGGATCTCATTGCTCCTGCGACGGGTGAGGAGAGTGGGCACAGCTGTCTGCCAGGGCAGGCGCTTTAAACATTTAACAGACATTACCCACTGAGAGAGAGTAGAGGAGAGCAGAGCAGAGCAGAGGAGAGGAGAGGAGAGGGAAGACATAGACAGACAGATAGATAGACAGATAGATAGACAGATAGACAGATAGATAGATACATTGATAGATACATAGATAGATATGTAGATATGTGGATAGATTGATAGATAGATAGATAGGGAGTGGGGGACAGAGAAAGACAGGGAGGAGAGAGGGAAGGAAAGAGGAAGGGGGAGTTCTAGAGGAAGAGAGAAGGGAAGGAGAGAAAGAGATAGATATAGATGGAGAAAGGGGTAAAATAGAATGAGACAGAGGGAAAGGGAGATGAAAGGAAAACATGGGGTGAGGTAAGAAAGCGAAAGCAGAGATAAGACAGTGAAGGAGAAGAGAGAGGGAGGTGAGAAGAGAGGAAAGAGGAGTGCAAAAGAGCATACCAAAGAAAAGAAGATGCAGAAGGTAGGAGGAGAGAGAAAAGATAAAGAAAGGAGGAGTGCAGAGGAGTGAAAGAGAGGAGAGTAGAGTAGAGCATTGACCTCAATCGCCCAGAACGTTTTGTTATGAATGGCATCTTTTTTGGGCACTAAATCGGCCCACTTCACTGCTCAGTCATGGGGCTGTAAAGGGTTTTTCCCCCAAGCATTTGGCCTCACGGTGTGTGTGTGTGTGTGTGTGTGTGTGTGTGTGTGTGTGTGTGTGAGTGGGAGGGGGGGGGGGGTGCAGACACTGGGCACAGGGCATCTCCTCGTTCTAGCACCTTTGCTTCCCCTCCCGCTGGCAGTACCAACCCGCACGCACCATGCTCTCTCTCTCTCTCTCTCTCTCTCTCTCTCTCTCTCTCTCACTCTGTCTCACTCTGTCTCACGTCTAAAAAAAGGACAAAAAGAAACGACATGCTGCCTGAGAGAGAGAGAGAGAGAGGGAGAGAGGGGAGAGAGAGAGAGGGGGGGGGGAGAGAGAGAGAGAGAGAGAAACATCACTGAGCTCCCTGAAGGTTGCTAGAGCTAGAGAATGCATAAAGAAGATGTGGGAGCATTGGCTGAGCTTGGGCTGGAGAGGCGAGGAGGAGCACACAAAAATCCACACAAAAATCCGCAGGGCAAATTGCTCGCTTGCCTCGGAAATGACTTGTAGCAACGCCGCTGGCAGCCCGCGGTAAAGCACGGAGCGAAGGCTCGGAGTGGAGGTAAGAGGAGGGGGGGGGGGGGGGGTGAGAGAAAAACAGCCATTGATTGACAGCTGATTGCCCTCTCCCCATCTTCATATTCCCGCGGCTCGTGGAGGCACTAAACTGTGGCGGCGCCCACTTGAACCTGCACTCGACGCCCCACTGGCAGAATTCCCAGTAGGCTAGGCGTGCCATCTGCTGAAAAATCAATGGCTCTTCAGCGAGGCCGCCACGGCTCACGAGCGAAGGAGACGACCCGCGCTCCCCCGATCAGCTCGCACACGCACTGGCTCATGGGTAATGAGGAGGGGGAA
>NC_085005.1:16436287-16438787 GCF_963854185.1 Sardina pilchardus | reverse complement strand
TGATAAGAAGTACAGTTGCCAACCCCACACTCAAGAACACTCAACTCAGATACAGTAGCACATCTGTCAGGATAGAGCTAGATGCTGCACACACAGCCTATGCTGCCACAACAACACCCAGCAAATGGTGTACCAAACAAGACACTGTAGCACTGTAAACGCAGCACAACACACAACACATTCTCAAGTCACACAACCACAGATCTGCTGCTGTCTGGCACAATGGCCCATCGTGATGCCAACCCCTTGGTCTTTTAAGCGCCCACTTCCCAATCAGCCCAACCAGTGTGCTCCGTCGCCGGCAATCAAGAATGAGGCGTAACCGGGCAGAGGAAAGGCACAGCACACACAGACACACAACGTCTGTAACACTTTCCTTCAGCACAATACGCACCTTACCTGTGCTGTAAGCCAGGGGGAATACAATTGAATGACTCGAGAAATGAGTAATGATGATTAAAAAACGATAATAAAAGAATGATCAAAGCTGCGGGCAAAAATGGAGGCAAGCAACGTTCAATAGCCAGCAGGGCTCTGCATAAGTGGCCTCATTTTGGTGCCACATTTGAAGTCGGCTACCCTCAGTCCTCGGAACAATGGCAGACAAAGCAGCAGCCCTTAACTACAAGACACTACTCCTTAGTCACACTTAAAAAAAAACAAAAAAAACATTCAACCCAACCCGGAGCATTCACGCAAAGAGAGGTTGTCGAGAAGATGAGACTGATCAATTACAGCTGCACATGACTCAGGTAATTAGGACGGACAGGAATAATTTAGCACGAGCGGCTTGAATATGCATTTCCGATGACAGCTCCGAAACCCTGTAATTACAAACTTTTTAATGAGACGGTTCTCATTTCCCCTTGATGAAAATGAGGACCGAGCCTCTCGCGATGTATGTGCCGGCAGGGGGGCGATTAATAGGCATCTGAGTTGCCAGTATTGAGAAGCATTTAAGGAGACATAATGAATCGCTTACATGCTGAGTGTAGCCTCGTCTTGCTGTCATTTAAGGCTGCCATGTTTTTCCCAAACACACACACACACACACACACACACACACACACACACACACACACACACACACACACACACACACACACACACACACACACACACACACACACACACACACACACACACACAAGACAAAGATGAGGGGAGGAGAAGTATGATGGAGAGAGAACAGAGAGGAAGAGCACAGAGTGAAAATGAGAGAAAATAGAGTGATATTTTAGACAGAAAGAAACTTGGGAGACAGAGAGAAAGATTGAGAGGGTGGGTGAGGGGGGGAGCAGAGAAGGATAGAGACAGGGAGGGAGGGAGGGAGGGAGGTAGAGAGAGAGAGAGAGAAAAAGAAAGACGGAGTTCTGAGAAGTTGTCCAGTAAGCCCTTAAGCCTTTGGTGCAGGGTCACCACAGAGGAGGACCTTCGGCGCTGGAGAGTGTCGGCGCATATCAACTCTTGCACATTGCCCATCAGATTGCAGAGGATTGACCAAAGGCATGGTGCTCACATATACACACACCCACATACACACACCATGCAGACACGCTCGTATGCAAACACACACACACAGAGCATGAGCACATGCGCGCGAGCACACACACACACACACAGACACACGTGCACACAAATGCACGCACACACACACACACACACACACACACACACACACACACACACACACACACACACACTGGGAAAACAAATGTAGTTGGCTGACAACCCAGAAGTCTAGTCTTCCAGGCAGACAGTAGCACCACCACAGCGGCTGGATGTGGGCAGCTGAAAAGACTATCACACATGCTGCTGGATAGCATGAATGGAAGCAGCAGAGTCTACGGAGCCTAGAGGACTGGTCCAGCACACAGGCCTGCTCTCACACGCAAAACGCAGAACAACAAAAACAACAATAAACACCAGGAAACAATCCTGCCTGCGTTTTTTATTTGAACCATTTCTGTGGGCAGATGCACTAAAATTAAACTAACAGCTCGGAGGAGCCGGTTGAAAGGAAATTATTCATTGCTGCTCTCGCTGTTCGCTTCACTCAGTGTGCTCTATCTCTCTCTCTTGCTCTCTCTCTCTCTCTCTCTCTCGCTCTCTGTCTCTCTCGCCCTCTCTCTCTCTCTGTCTCTTATGTTTCTCTCTCTCCCTTCTCTCTCTCTCTCTCACCCTCTGGCCCTGGTTGGCTGGTTCTGTCGCTAGCTGAATTCCACGCTGCTGCAGACATCACAGCACAGCACAGCACAGCACGCTTGCCACAGGAGCAATGCCAGGTTTATTAGGAGGCATCCGGGATGAGTTTTTATTTGGTTGGTTGTCTTCTCTTTTGTGTGTGTGTGTGTGGGGGGGGGGGGGGGGTCTAATTGTTTTCGCTTTGCTGTTGTGTTGGTGGCCCTCTCTGCTGAGAGAGAAGCTCTCTATCCAGCAGGAGAGACTCAGTGGTCAGGGTGTGGCTCTCAAACTTCAGAGGAGATGAGAGGAGAGGAGA
>NC_085005.1:16423787-16428787 GCF_963854185.1 Sardina pilchardus | reverse complement strand
GACGAGCAGAGGAAAAACCGAACACCTTCAACAATGAAAAGAGTGAGAGAGAGAGAGAAAGAGAGAGAGAGATACAGAGACAGACAGAGAGCGAGGGCATACAGTATCACACTGGAGATCTCAGGAGTTGGTGGGTTCTATTGATGTGCTTCAGATGAGCAGAACCGGAGAGCTGAGAAAGGGAAGGTGGAGAGTGCTGATGTGAAGCGGCGCAGAGCGAGAAAGGGAATGGAAAGAGGAAGGGGGGGGGGGGGGGGGATCCGGCGGAGGTTGGCAGCTGGTAAACTCTTTCAAAGAAACAAAGAAAGTATAAATGTATGATGTTATCCTCTCTTCTCCCCACCATTTCTGCGCCTTCAACGCCTTGTTTGTGCAGGAATTTCTTGCATTTGCGCTCGGGCAATCCAGAATGCTTCTGTCATGCAGATAAAGCTAATTTGAATTTCACTTTGAAAGTCTAAAGGAGTGTGTCTGACCCCTCCAGAGAAAGGCACAATAAACAAGTCCTCCGGGGAAGAAACTAGCCTGGCATGGAAAACCACTCCATGTTTATTCCAGCAAAAAAAAGGGGAAAAAATAAAATAAATTTCCCCCTGTCACTGTATAATTCACACACTCTGTATACTCATGTATATCAATCTGCGCTGGCAGAAGTGTCACACAAAACTGGCCAACTTCGGGCCATCGTACGCCGAGTCCCTATTTATCATCTGAAATTGTCACACCATTACAGATGACCCTCAGGTTGTGTGGATCGTGTTTGCAAGCCGAATCGTCTGCCTAAAAACAAAGTTTTTTCGTTTTACATCCGTACAGTGTTAGTGAATGAGGAACCCTAACAGGAGTGTTCTGTATTAAACAGCAGAGGTGGAAAAAGTTCAGCTTCAGAAAGTAAAAGTTTTACCCTATATCTGTGCCAACCATTCCATTAAACCAGCTGATTCTAATTAGTACAACTCTGGTAGAGCAGCTAATTAGTGAAATCACCTGTTAAGCACACTTGAAGGACCAATAGACCTCTGAAGTTCGCCTACAAAAAAGCTACCATCTTTGCCCATATAAGGAGTTACGGTATCTGACGATTTTTCCTATGGGAAATTAACATGGGGATTTGGAATTATCACACCTGTTAAACTCTCGCGGGGATGACAAAATCGGAAATTCAGGTGTTTTCCTGAACACACTTTTGTCCTCTGCCTTCGAGAGGATACTGTGGTCTCCGGTGCGCGAAGGCGGCAGACTTTGATTTTTGCTACCCCAGAGCTAACTTGCTATGCAACTTGCCATTCAATTAGTTAGCCAGTTAGCTCTGGGGTAGCAAAAATCAAAGTCTGCCGCCTTCGCGCACCGGAGATCACAGTATGCACAAGAAGGCAGAGGACAAAAGTGTGTTCAGGAAAACGTCTGCATTTAAGACTTTATCGTCCCCGCGAGAGTTTGACAGGTGCGATAATTCAAAATCCCCATGTTATTTTCCCATAGGAAAAATCGCCAGATACCGAATTTCAAAGATGGCAGCTTTTTTGTAGGCGAACTTCAGAGGTCTATTCATGGGTTTCATCGGGTCCCTTTCCACAGGTGTATTAATCAAGCACCATGCAGTCTGCATTTGTAATCAAGGTACTTGATTTTACACACCTGTGGAAAGGGACCTGATGAAAGCCATGAATACATGGTTGGATTTTTACTTTCTGAAGCTGGACTTTTCCCCCTCTGTTAAACAGACCCTACTCCTGCCCCTGATGGAGAGAGCCATGGTGCTGGTCTACACTAAGAGGAGAGCTAGTGGACAGGTGGGGGGGGGGAAGGGCACTAATGGTCTAACGGCAGCACATGCTGTCTCCTGTTTTTTTTTAGCTGGCTCAACACAGGGGTCCTCAGGGGTCAGTAGCCTTTTACCTCAGCAGCTTTCTGCTTCAGTGACCTCCTACGAACAGAAAAGGCAAATTCCTTGGGCTATTCGATAAACAGACCTCAGACAAAGGGCCAGATCTCCACATCATTGGTTCATTTCTACCAATACAATAAACAATCCCACTGAGCTACATTCAACACTATTCAGATACCACACAGCACACTACGGGCAAGCAATGGCAATGGGGTGTAAGGCAATATTAGGCCTACTACATACAGAATACAGAAATACAGAATACAGAATACGGAAATGTCACACTATTGTTGCTGACGGCAGTGCAAACAAAAGGCATTTACCAGCATGTACTGTACTGTATATCACAGTCAAGGAGAGTTTGAAACAGTGGTGGACTAAAGTGGACCACGCAATAACAAGGGCCAGAAGTCCACTCTTGAGTTTTGAACATTCCAACAAGAGGTTCCGTTCTGCAACAATCTAGGGCTCTAAAATTCTCTAATCTATATTAAGAACATTTACTTTACAACATCATCACTCATCACACCGGGTTTACGGTACTGGCAGAGGTCAGTGCCACTGCCCTCTCTTACCTTCCTGTAGACGATCATGTTGGGGGAGTCTTCGTCCGGGTCGGTGGCTCCAGTGGCTCCGGTAGCCCCAGGGGCCGGTGCGGCTCCAGTGACCCCAGTCGTGGGCTGCTGCTCTGGGCTGGCCTCTGCCATGACTAGCCCTGGCTCTCCTCCGGTCTGCTCCCTGGGTCTCTGTCTGGCGCAGACCTGCTGGCCTACTCCTTCTCTCTTGCCCTGGGGAATAACAGGGGAAGAAAGAGAGACATGCTTTTTTATATGTGTGTGTGTGTGTGTGTGTGTGTGTGAGAGAGAGAGAGAGAGAGAGCATACAAATGTATGTGTGTGTGTGTGTCTCTGTGTGTATGTGTGTGTGTGTGTGTGTGCGTGCGTGTGTCTTTGTCTGTGTGTGTGTCGTGCATGTGTTGGGGTTTGGTAGTTCAAACACTGTTAATATTCACAGAGGAGGGCCCTCTCCACAGAGACATGGGTAGAGCTTCACTCATGCGAGACTGGACTGGAAACGTGAAGTACCACAGAGAGAGACAGACAGAGAGAGAGAGAGAGATTGAGAGAGAGAGAAAGACAGACAGAGGGAGAAAGACAGACAGAAGTAGAGAGAGAGAGTGAGTAAATAAATAAATAAATGACGAGCCTTGGATTTGCACAGCACACATTTCTGTTGTGTGAGAAAGACAGACAAGTGACACTTCAGTGGCTACACTTTCCACTGCCGACCAGAGCAAATCCAGCATCCCATGCAGACACAGGGGAGTCAAAAAAAGAATCCTCAAATCCTCATTTTTGTATTCACCCATAACTGAAGCAATGTGTGTGTGTGAGTGTGTATTTGCTGCCTCTGTGTGTGTCGGTATGTGTGTGTGTGTGTGTTTGAGTGTGTGTGTGTGTGTGTGTGTGTGTGTGTGTGTGTGTGTGTGTGTGTGTAGTGTGTGTGTGTGTGTGTGTGTATAGTGTGTGTGTGTAATGGGCCACAGGCGCCTCTGGACTGTGGTATCAGCTCAGCGGCACCAGTTTGCATTGCAGCCGGGCGTCTCCAGATTGTGTTTCTGACACCTGTCAACGCTGGTGACGGACCGCGCAGGAGGAGAGAGAGAGAGAAGGAGGAGGAGGAGGAGGAGGGGTGGAGGGGGTGAGGTGAGATGAAGAGTAACGAAGCAGTGGAGCAAAACAGCGTGACAGAGATAAGGAGAGAGAGAGAGAAGGAGAGAGGGAGAGAAGGAGAGAGGGAGAGAAATGGCAGCGGAGAAAATGGGGAGAGGGAATGAGAGAAGCAGCGAAAGAGATGGAAGAGACGTGGAGAGGGAAAGATAGATGGAGGGATGCAGAGAGAAAGACAGCCAGAGATGAAGAGGGTGCTACAGAGAGAGAGAGAGAGCAAGGAAGAGCGGGAGAGCAAGGGATAGAGAAAAAAAGAGAGGGGAAGTCAGAGAGACTAAGAGGGTGCGAGAGAGAGAGCATGGAAGGGCGAGAGAGCGAGGGATAGAGAAAGTGGGGGGGAGGGGGGCAGAGAGGGGAACACAGTAGATATTGAAGGACAAACTCAAGTGAAGACAGAGTGAGAGACGAGAAATAGAAATAGACTGAGTGTGTAAAAAAAAGGGTGAGCTAAGCAGAAAAAAATGAAAGCGAAACATATCTAGAGAGTGGGAAACAACGAAGGAACAATTCCCCATGGCCTTCAGCTAACACTAATTGACAGGGCTTCTAGAGAAGAGAGGAGGGAGCCAGGGAGCTACAGTACATCCGACTAGATGGAGACAGAGAACTTCATCCAGGGCCAGGGATCTCCATCCGACTACAGGGCCAGAGAGCTCCATCTCACTATGGAAAGCCAGGGAGCTCCATCCGACTAGGGCCAGAGAGCTCCATCCGACTACAGGGCCAGAGAGCTCCATCTCACTATGGAAAGCCAGGGAGCTCCATCCGACTAGGGCCAGGGAGCTCCATCCGACTAGGGCCAGGGAGCTCCATCCAACTAGGGAGGGCCAGGGAGCTCTGTCCAGGTCAACACACCTGGGAGAAGGGACCAAAACCAGCACCAGCCACTAGCCAAATCCTGGTTGCCTATGAGCCTATGAACGTGGCTGGTAGATTTCATACACAAAATGGTGATTAATCACAAAATGACGATTTATCACGAAATGACGATTCATCATGAATTGATTTATCATTAAGTGTCTAGTGAACTTAACCATTTGTCTGTCAGTGGGTGGCAGATATTCACATTTGAAAAGGTTAATTTCCAACTCTGCTTACGAGACATATTGTCTGGAGCTAGATGTGGGGTCGAGGTTGCACACGCACACGCACACGCACGCGCACGCGCACACGCACACGCACACACACACACACACACACACACACACACACACAGGGGTATTGTCTACTCTTTGTGCTACTGTCACCAGCCATTTTATTGACAGGATTGCCTACACCCCATCTGTCCCACACACACAGGGTATTGTCTACTCGTTGTGCCACTGTCACCAGCCATCTTAATGACAGGTGGTAATAGAGGGTGTATGGAGAAGGATGCGGAA
>NC_085005.1:16396287-16416287 GCF_963854185.1 Sardina pilchardus | reverse complement strand
CAGGTGCAATGATTTGTGGACTCATAAATCCTTTTGCTGAGAGGTGCATCAAGAGTTGTGCTTCAGCGTCTCAAATCCATTCCCATTAGGTTCATGGGTATGGCTGTAGCTCGGATGTCTACTTGTGGATCCATTTTGTTTTCTCTGAGTATGTATACATACGGGCGGACTGCTAATGGAAGCTCTCACCGTAAAGACGTTTCAGGACCCTGGCCAGCTACCTCACCAAACACTCAAATCATCTACAGTACACATAGATGAACTCATGAATCTTGCATGATTGCATCTGTAGTGCGTGATGTCTTATCGAGAGAGACACACCATGCCCATAGGAAGAAACGGGTCGGGTGGGTGTGGATCACTATTAAAAGTGTCTTTTATAGCACAGGATTGAACAAAGCAAAGAAAATCTCTACAGTTACTGGAGGACTTATCTGTGGGGGAGTGGATTTTCCATGAGAGATCTATGATTTTGAGGAAATGATACAATCCTATTAGCAGCAGTTTCATCTAAAATGAAAAGACAGAGAGAATTGGCTTTTCCCTTAAATGAGACCCACTTGTTAGTCATGAGATTGCATATGGATTTTTCCATAATTAATTTTGCAGTGGAAAGAGATAGATGGCAGTGAAGTTAGAAGATGAAAATGATGTGAACTCCCTTTCCGTAACATGGGCGTCTATTCATAATTCATCATTTGATTATTTTTTAATGTAAAACCATGACCCCGTGCACACAGCCTCTCCCCTTGGTTTCCCTGATCGTGCCTTTAACATTCAATGAATCGCAATTCGCCCTGACAGCAGGAGACCAGGTCCTCCGAAGTAACGGTGACCCCCACACCCCTCCCGACGAACAGTAATGAGGTCATTGCGAGCAAAGTGTGGGGGTGGGTATGGGAGAGGTCCTGTTTTGGTTTTGAAAAACACTCGCTCGTAAACCGAGCAGCATGCTTCTCTTTGTCAACTGACGGAGGATATGTTATGGCCATGTGGAGGAGGACGCACACACTCTCAACAAGGATGTGTTTAGGTAGGACAACATAGTTTGTGTTGTTTTCCAACACAAGTTTTGTGATTTTCAACACAAATTTGTGTCATTTTCAATACTTATTGTGTAACAAATAACACAACTTGTGTTGGAAAATATGTCCTTACCCCAACACATCCTTTTTGAGAATGTAAGTCATATTTTATATTTTATAAAACATATTTTATATTTTATATAACATATTTTTACTAAACAGCTGGTATCATCTTACGAAAAAAAAAGTGATGAAATCAAAATGATAAAATCTCCATCATTTTTACACAATATCCACACACTAAGGGGTCCAGAATCCTCCCGGTGGTTGTTCACAATATGGAAGGCCATGGAGCCACAGCATGACTTCAGATGAATTACAGAGCAATTCCCACAGGACCAGTCCCTGCATTCTCCTCTTTTCTGGATGTGGGCTGAGCTTTCAGCGCCCTAATGGTGCTTCTTCTCCACTAACAACTAATGCCTCTGTAAAGGCCTTTAGAGACATCCTATCCCAGGGCAGAAAGACCACTCCTTAGGACATCATCGCTATATTACCATTACGGTAAGATCTGACCCTCCCTCCAACACTGACATCGCTGGTCACAACAGTCAAGGCTGTAGGCTGCTTGTGTTCTGTTTGCCTATACGTCTAGTCCTTTTCCAGCTTCTACAGATCTGATTGAATACATTAACAAAAAACAGCTTATTGAACAAGGATCTATGTTTTCAAGTGGATAAATCTTTTTGGAGGACGCCAGGGCACTCCCTCACCTGCCCATGTGGATGGGTCAGGCCTGAAGTGTGCCCAATCCCACAAGATGTCTCAATCTCCAGACACACTCATGACACAGATATTAAAATTAGGCTGCAACAATTAATCAATTAGTTGTCACCTATCACCAACTTACAATTTTCGGACAGTTTTATCGATCAAATGAGAAAATGATCAACAGATTAATTGACTATGAAAATAATCGTTAGTTGCAGCCTTGAATTCAAATATGGCCTAGTCAGAGCCAAGGGTAGTGGAGTCTGGTGCAGGCTGTTGCCTACAGTTACCAGGACAGTGATATATTTTCCAACATGTGTGAATGTGCTTGAAAATGAGCGGATCAGTCATTGACACAGTGGTGAGAATAGTTACTATTCAGAAGTCAATAATCTGGACAATCACTTTTCCAATAAATCATTAGGCTATGAACAATGTCCATTTATCAAATGTTCTGTCTTTAAGCCAACTCATGAAAAGTTTAGAAAACAGTGACTGCAATCAAAAACACAATTTTGTGTGTGTCTATGTACACATGCATTCTTAACCTGCGCTGCAGGCCAGCGTGCACTCTTAAAGCGAATGTGTTGTCCCTATCCGGACACAGAGATGCGCTGAAAACAGCATAACTTGCATTAGTGTTTAACACAAGTTATGTTATTTTGACACACATTGTGTAGCAAATAAAAAAAATCAAAACAGCACAAACTGTGTTGTCCCTATCTGGACACAGAGATGTGTAAAAAACAACACAAGTTGTGTTGTTTTCTACACATTTGTTTTAAGAGTGTGGTAAGTGGTACAGTACTTGTATTATTTAGTGTAGCCTAGTTGATGTATTTGATGCTTGCTACATCTCTCTTGTGCACACCTGTGTGTGTGTATTCTAGCCTGCTGCGTTGTGCCGAGTGTTGTGACGTTGAGGCCTTCACCAAGGTGAAACCAGGTAACGTGGGGGTGGGGTAGGGGGTGTGAAAAGCCCTTGGCATTCCCAGCACGCTCTTCCCTACACTCCACAGATCTCACCGCGTGCAGCCATTATGCCTAGTTACGGTAGCGAAAATAGCCACTTCAAAACAGAAAAAAAACCTTCATAAAAAAAGGGTTGCATAATAAGAAAATAAAAAAACCCCCATCTGAGCAGTTGTCACTACCATGATGGGGTGGACACACACACACACACACACACACACACACACACACAGCAGAAAGACAAGACACCCTTAGGTCAGTTCACCTGTTGGCATATAAATTAATTTTTATTGTATTAATTTATTAGCCCAGTAAGCAACGGCAGGGGATACACCTTATGGCAGACGTCAAGCAAAGGAAAAAACTAAAACTAAAAACAGAAACTCCAATCCTGCAATCACTTGAGAAATAAAATATACAAAACGAGGAAAATTACAGCACCTGAAGTCATTATCTTGTTTATTTAAGAAACTTTAATACTGCAAATCACCGCAAACATTGTCTTTTTGAAATTCTACACTTTACAATGTTAACTGACAGAATACGTAAACAGTACTATTTCAAATATAGAACACTTCTTATTTGTAATGTGCATGTCTTTAAAAGGAATGAAAACGTAAAAAACATAAACAGAACTTAGACATTGCTCACTTGTGGAGAGTGTTGGATAGAGAGGACCATTCCTGCAACACTTCGTGACACCATAGCTCTTGATACTCCCCAGTTCACTTCCTGATAAGCAACAACTGTACTGCAAAGCGGTTACAAGTTGGGTGCCATTATACCAATAAGGTTTTTTGTGCATCTGAGTTGGGAGTACTTATGGGGAAAATAAATGGTAGTTTCTTGCTCACTGGCATTGTTGATTGGAGTTTGCAAGGGGCCAACATATCTCACGATTCCTAGAACAGAACCAAACTAATGTCACTAACGCTCCTGTGGTACAGTACATCTAAGCCTGAAGTCTGTGCAGTTCCTCGGGGACCGGGAGTCAGAGGAATAGTTCGACAACTGTAACAAATAACTTTTTACAGCTTGGAAAAGGTCCAATTAAAGTAGAAGCAGAACACTAAATGCTGACAAAAGCACAACTCTGTCTGCTGCAGGTAGCTTGGGATACATCACCATAGCAAAAATTCAGCTTGGGGATGAAGTTGAAGGGCAGCACAAAAAAACAGTGCCAAATTTCGTTAGAAAAAAACAAAACAAAAAAAACCAATAAGGTAGCTTGAAAACGCCCATTGTTATGTTGTGAGGTTACAGTCATAAAAGAAGAAGAAAAAAAAAGCTCACCACAGATCCATTTGGGGCGGTGGGATCTGCATTGGGAGGTTGGGACAAGCTAAGCACATCACTATGGAAGTGGACCCGAATCCCACCTGCTGGTGACTCCACAATCATCTGCTCACGCTGCCCTGTGTGACCCAGCCCTCTATGGCCAGGAGTGGCTGTTTATGGAACAAGGGTCTCGGCAGGGGGACAAGGCTGCACCTAATCACACAATGACTGCAGCCTGGCCTTCAACAACACATGACACGCCTGTTTAAAAGAGGTGTGTGTGTAACGTGTATGTGCGTGTTTGTATGCGTAAGGTGTATGTGAAAGAGCAAGTGTGTGTGTGTGTGTGTGTATGTGTGTGTGTGAAAGAGCGAGTGTGTGGTGTGTATGTGTATGAATGTATGTTTGTGTGCAAGTGTTTATGTGTGTGTGTATGTGTGTGTGCTTCTGGCGCGGCACTTCCACGCAGCTCAATTAAGACCACGGAGAGACAGCTGGCAGCATCGTGTTACAGCAGGTGAGCTTCTGTTTAAGAGAGAGGTGCCTTATGCAAGCGCTCTCTGCAGTGCCTTCAATCCGCTCTCTCCACGAGGCAGCCCTGTTCGAACGCGGACAGAATAAGGATGAGGAGGACACAGGCATCACTTATCGCCAACGACACAGACACTTCTCCCATGAGGCATTTGAATGAGTCTGATTATGGAAGTCGAGTGGAGTTTTACGCATATGTGCTTAAAGAGCGGCCTTAATGTTTCACTACTACCACTTCCAGGGCTGTGGGGGTGGGGGCTAAACTGCTGGTTCACGACGCGGTTGGGGGAGGGGGGGGGGGACTGAGCAGACTCGGGTTTGCAGCAGAGTGGAGTAATTCACTTTCTTCATCACTAGATGGCACTACAGCAACACAACAGCAGGCAAAAAGGCTACCACGAGCACAAGGCAAATGAAAAAAGATATAGAAAGAAACCCCTGGGCGGGGCTTAACTCCAAGGAAACTCAAAATAAAATAATAATAATAAAAAAAAACAAAAAACAATATATATTTTTTAATATTTTAAAAGCCATTTAAAATCAGACGAATATAACTTATCCCCGCTCTAATCATATAAACAAACACATGTCCACTTCAGTTTTCGTTACTGAACCAGACACATGGAGCCACTTATTTATTGACTTTATAATACACAACAAATAAATTACAGTCTTGGAAATCTCTGTCCATTCAGAATCCACATTCACGTCTTGAGATGAAAGGGGGTTGCGGGGGCTGAGCTGGAGAGTACTGCGCTACAGCATCTCTGGGCTTTCATCCCTTGGTACCACAGATGGATAGAAGTCCGATTGCTTTGATACAGAGGGAGGTCCAAGCGTGGGGGGATGATGGGAGGAGCTGGTGAAAGAGGGGTGCAGTTGGACTGGGGGGGGGGGGGGGGGGGGGGGGTGGAGGGGGTTGGGGGGAGTACCTACCCACACAATAATCCTCCCGATAAAAGTTTTTTAAAAAATCTCCTTCATTTGAAGCTGGCATCCCAGAGAGTCCCTGCTATTGCTATGGCGATGCTGTCTATGCTAAGCTCTTCATTTACATTTCATACAGTCTTTCTCCCTCTTTTCTGCGAGTGTGTGCGTGTGTATGTGTATGTGTGTGTGTGTGTGTGTGTGTGTGTGTGCACGCTCCATGGTGCCCCCCTGAGGCCAAAGCAGGCATTTCACCGGAGATCATTTACTCCGGTGTATTTCTTCCTTTTCTCAGTACAAATTAAAACAAAATGAGGTTGCCCTTCTCGTCATTTGTCTTCATCGCTGCAGGACTTTTTTTAGTGTTCGTCCTGCGGTCTGGTGGGACATGTATGGCATCATGTATGGCATGTAAGGACATCATCGACCACTCTATCCACTGGTAGCAGTAGCAGCCCTGCGTCAGGAATATCAGCAAGAAATCTCACAAGATGGCTAAGGCAGCTCCAAATGCCTTTAGTGACAGACACACACACACACACACACACACACACACACACACAAATATACTCTCTCTCACAACCTAACACAAACACACCCACTGTCTCTCTCTCATGCACAAACACAGACATATACACACACACACACACACACACACATAAGAATGTGCTCTCTCTCATGCACAAACACACACAGACACAAACACACACACACACACACACACACACACACACACACACACACACACACACACACACACACACACACACACACACACACACACACACACACAGACAATGTCGGAATGTAAGAGCCATACACAAAAAGAAGGCAATCCCTGTGGAGGTGATGAGCGTGTGAGACGACAGGTGGGCCAACCAATCATCCACGCGTCTGTGGTTTCTCCCGCCCCCCTGGTTTGAGCAGCACAGCAGTAAAGGAGGGGCGCAGGAGGTACCTGACTCGTGCGATTCTTCCCTAAGCCGACCCCAGAGTTGAGGGCGGTGGGCACAGAGGAAGGGGCTGAGGGGGGGTAACAGGGGCTGAGGGGGGTAACAGGAGCTTCCTACCCCACCCCACCCCCACAGGGGGAGGTAAAGGTCTGGACATCCAGCTCTGGGGGTGTGTGGCTGCAGGAGGAGCCATGGAGGAGCTGGTTAGGGAAGGCCGTGAGAGACATAAGTCTGTGGGGTCCTAGCAACCGCCCTTTCAGGTGGCGCTTGGAGTCAGTGGACTTCAGTGCTGCAGGGAAAGCAGAGGGATGTTTTAATTGGTCCATCTGGACGACGTGGACAAGAGAACAGTGATCTGATGGCGATGGTGGTGTATGTTCATATGTATGTGTGTGTGTGTGTGTGTGTGTGTGTGTGTGTGTGTGTATGAGGCTTCCAGTATCAGACATTAAAAGAGCTTGATCCAAAAGGGTGGGAAAACAGGGGAAAATCAGGATGTGCTGATCTTGGTGTGGTCACTTGCTTCAGTTGGTCCCAATTTCGGACACAAGTATCCCCGGAAACTGTACACGCCTTCATAGTCAATACACCCGCCCCCCCCCCCCCCCCGCGTTAAGTGTGGGCCTCCTGTCCCTCCCCCTGGTGGCCTGTGCTGGTGTGTGCGGCCGGCGGGCTCAGTTCATGTCGATGGTGTTGAAGACCCACTCTGTGAACTTCTTGAGCTTGGCGGCCGAGCTCTGGGACTCCTCCTGCAGCCGCTGGTTGTCCTCCCACAGTCTCTGGATCTGCGCCTGCAGCTTGACCTTCTCCTCCTTCTCCTACACACACACACACACACACACACACACACACACACACACACACACACACACACACACACACACACACACACACACACACACACACACACACACACACACACACACACACACACACACACACACACACACACACACACACACACACACACACACACACACACACACACACACACACACACGCATCAATGTGAGGAAATCAGTGATGCAACAAAGTGACAGCATTTGTTATTTCAAAAGCATTATTTTATCTCTGACGAGAGGTCTTTCACTGCTCTTCAAGTCATCCTTCAGCATCTCCATCAGAGCCTTCCAATGACTTACATAACTACAAACATCACCATCACAACACCACCACACACCAACAAACATAAACAAACCTTTAAATCACCTAGTGGATAACACTCAAGCACACTAAAATAAAGACAAAGGATCGATCCACAGCTGATTTTGTATGATGTGCACATTTGTTAATTCTAGAACATTCTAGAATACGGCATGACCGTCACCATGGTGCAGGACAGCATCAGCACCGTCGCTGCATGTAAATGAGTGGGTGTGAGAGAGGGGACGTGGCAGATGACGGAGCCGCCGGTGGAGGACCCCGGGTGCAACGTGTTCGCTCACCTTCTTCAAGTCGTCCTTCAGCAGTTTCACCACCGCCTCCAGCTGAGTCACCTTGCCAGCCATACTCATGTGCCCATCACTGGAGGGAAGGAGAGAGAGAGAGAAAGATAGATAGATAGATAGATAGATAGATAGATAGATAGGCAGACAGACAGATAGAGAGATAAATAAATAAGATAGATAGATAGATAGAGAGAGAGAGAGAGAGAGAGATAGAGAGAGAGAGAGAGAGAAGTATAGCCTAGTTAAGCCAAAGTCCAATTATGAAATGGTATTGTTGAGCCTTTTAAACTTGTAAAGCCTAAAGTCAGCATTAATTAGGCAACTTAGGTTAATCAAATGCTCAAGCACCATTAATAAATAATGTAGACAGGATAGCTTAAAAGTTTTAAGAATGCTGACATAGCAAAAGCGAATTTCGGGGTGATTTTTGGGGTTATTCTTGTTCACAAAAGTTTACGTTGTGGCAAATAACTACAAAAGTTACACTCAAACTGATTTGTAGCCATGATTCAAAACTCAATGAATGCATTTGTTGTGTCACCTGAGTGATTGCACAGGTACATGTACAACAGCCATGGACTTATTCGTCAATATACAGTAAATCTCAGAGCGGTCACTCGTTGCCCTTCTGCGCTAATCTCTGTGTGAGGCTCACAATCGGTCATAGGACAAATTGTGATGTTAAGCATCAATATCAGTATAAGCTCAGAACTTTTCAGCGGATGCATCTCTAATGCTGCTATGTACTGTACCACTACCTAGCAGGTGGAACTCTGGTGTGTATGTCTGTGTGTGTGTGTGTGTGTGTGTGTGTGTGTGTGTATTAGTTAGAGTGTGTAGAGTGTGTGTGTGTGTGTTAGTTAGTGAGTACAGTATGTGTGCTGTGTGTTAGTTAGTGTGCGTAGTGTATGTGTGTGTGTGTATTAGTTAGAGTGTGTAGAGTGTGTGTGTGTGTGTTAGTTAGTGAGTACAGTATGTGTGCTGTGTGTTAGTTAGTGTGCGTAGTGTATGTGTGTGTGTGTATTAGTTAGAGTGTGTAGAGTGTGTGTATGTGTTAGTTAGTGAGTACAGTATGTGTGCTGTGTGTTAGTTAGTGTGCGTAGTGTATGTGTGTGTGTGTGTTAGTTAGTGTGTGTAGTGTGTGTGTGTGTGTGTGTGTGTGTGTGTGTGTGTACTGTATGTTAGTTAGTGTGCGTAGTATAGTGTGTGTGTGTGTGTGTGTGTGTGTGTATGTTAGTTAGTGTGCAGTAGTGTGCAGTGTGTGTGTGCGTGTGTGTGCTAGTTAATGTGTATAGTATGTGTGTGTGTGTGTGTGTGTGTGTGTGTTCACCTGGAGGAGGGTCTGGCCAGGGGCGCAGGCTTGCGCACTGCATGCTTGGGGCTGGGGGAGGCGCTCTCTCCGCGATGACTCAGGTCTGTCGAGCTGAACACGAATCCTCTCTGGCCTGGGGATGGAGGGAGGAGAGGAAGAGAGATGGAGGGATGGAGGGAGAGAGGGAGGAGAGAGGAAGAGGGGCGCTTATTGAGAGAGACATTTGTTTATTTGTCTGTTTGCAAATATTCCTCCCCTGCTGGATCAACAAATAAAATACGGAGAGTTGCACAATACCCACTAGACACCACCAGACAGGCCCTGAGCACTTTTTGTCTCGTTTTCTCTCTTCCCCCCCACCATTTAGAATTTCCCATTTTACTCGAAACTCTCATTAACAGTCTCAGCAGGCGAGCACACGCACGCACATACACACACGCGCGCACATACACACACACACGCGCGCACGCACACACACACACACACACACACGCACACA
The DNA here is from genome assembly GCF_963854185.1 of Sardina pilchardus. Classification (NCBI taxonomy): domain Eukaryota; kingdom Metazoa; phylum Chordata; class Actinopteri; order Clupeiformes; family Clupeidae; genus Sardina; species Sardina pilchardus. The sequence continues at coordinate 16,406,571 of NC_085005.1, read as the reverse complement.
CTTTGGCAGTACACTGAGGCCCTCTGCTGTAAATATGTACACAGTGCAGGCTAGTAAGGTTTTTCTAACTCAATACTGTATATCAATCGGGAGTTTACAAGGTAATAACTACACCACAAGATCATGGACACTATCTACATAACAACAATAAATACATACAGTAAATTAAACAGCAAATTCAGTTTAGACAATGTTCTCTACAGTAGTGATGTTTTCTGTAGAAAAGGGGTATCTAGGCCTACTGTACTGTACAGTATATGCCAAGTCACTTTAAGGGAGCAAAGCTGACTGATTAAAGGCATCACCCCGCTTTCTTTTCTATAATATATATTTTATACAGTATATATATATATATATATACACTGTATAAAACATATACATAATATATTTCATAACATAGGAGTGCATTCTCAGGGTGCTCTGAGTACACAGGGCACTAGGGGTCACCGCTCACACCGGTGCCAACTGGTCTCTCCCTAGAACACTCACCCCGGTGCCGACCGGTCTCTCCCTCGAACACGTTGGCGGCGTCCACCAGGTGGCTCCAGTCCAGGCTGCTCTCGTCGGTGTCGGGCAGCGGCATGAGGCTCATCTCGCGCTCCGGCTGCCGCTGGCGCTCGTGCAGGTCCGCCAGGGAGGTGTCCGACGCCGAGAGGTCACCTGAGGTCGAGACGACACAACGGTAAACACAACGGTCTGCTATACAGTCATTTCCTGTGCATTAGCCGCATTGTGTATAAACCGCAGGGCAGTGTTTTATAGAAGTTAAAAGAAACAAAACCATATTAATGGGATATTAACTGCCTCCGTGTATTAACCTCATAGCTGAAGAAATTTAGCAAAATCAATGTATAAGCCGCAGCAAATAGTTTGGAAATGACAGTAATGGTGTTTTTCTAATCTTGCTATTTTTCCCATCAATGCTCTTTTAATTGTGGGCCTAGCGGAGTGGCGGTAATGTTGCAACCTGACAGTCAGTGTTGTTTCAGTCAAACAAGTATCTGTCGCTATGGATACAAGCATCTGCCAAATATCAATCACCTGATAGAACTTACTTTGTCTTCATATCTCATCTAATTATTTAAATCAGACATAAAAGAATTAGTAGAATTTAGGCCAACGAAGCCATCCAGATTTAGCTTGATGTCATCATACCTCTTTGCTTAATCTACATAATTTACGCAGAACCCTTTTTTTTAGACATGTGCTTCACTGCCAAATGCTATTCTTGTCCCCAGCAAATTTCAGAACTGAAGTGACATTCAGAATTCTGGGTGCGAGGAAGGACACCATCCAAAGGGAATAGTATGAAACGCGCTGGAGGTCCTCACCCCTAGCAGATGGTGGCGGTGGTGGCGACTTGCGACGTGAGATTTTTATAGCATCACTCACGGGGCGAGATAACAACCCATCTGCTAAGTTTATGCCCAAGCACAAATCCTCCCCATGGGGAAGCAGACAGGCACCCTCGGTGATGGGGAGGGGGGGGCATCTAATATCAGCAGCAGCAGCAGCAGCCACAGCTCTGACTCATTAGTAGCTCTGGAAGAAGGTTCCGGAAGACAGTAATTAGGGCTGGAGATGAGCTTCCATACGGTGACACAGAGTTGGGGAAGTTGGGAACGTGGAGAGAGGAAGCAGCCTGGCATGGGAACTACTGACGTTAGCAGCACAGAGACCCCACAGTGAAAAGGATGACGGGTTTTGTTCGAAGCCTCTGTTTTTCTTTAGGCACCAGGAAAAAATGCAGAGATTTGTTTGCGTATTATGTCAATGCAAAGTAATGTGCGCCAACAGCTGCAAACATGCTTAGTAAAAACACTCTCTTTCTACCTATATACACTAAGTTTAGGGTCACTAGGACATTTCCATTCCTCTCCATTGCAGACAGAATACCAACAGAGATCAGTTGCTTTGTTTATTTTAATCAGGGCAGCTGTTTTCAGATTACATTATGTGCTTACATAATTGCAAAAGGGTTCTTAACTACTTAACAAGTACAATGCCCATTATCAGCAACCATTCGTCCAATGTTAAGCAAAGACACATTCAGTTAATCTGATATCATTTTAAAAGGCTAACTGAGAAAACATTTGAGAAACCGTTTGCAATTATGCAAGCACATGATGCAATCTGAAAACTGCTGCCTTGATTAAAATAATAACTGTGTGTGTCTGTGTGTGTGTATTGAATTGAATGCCTTTATTGCCATTGTGCTGTTGTACTGTGTGGCTATGTCGAGGGGAAGTGTTGCACTGTTGAAGGGACAAAAACAACGTTACAATTCAATACTGTAATAAATGATACACAATTCTATTAACATCTAACACACTGACTTCAGGGCCAGCTGCTTTGTGGTCCTCTATTATTGTTATTGTTGATATTGTTGTTGTTGTTGGTCCTGCCTGTGTGCTTGACCGTACCGTGCAGCTTGATGCCCATCTTGTAGGAGGGCCGCCTGAGGGGCACGCCGCGCGTGGTGGGCGAGCGCGGGATGGTGGAGCACGTGAAGAGGACGTCCACGGCCGAGCTCTGCTCCAGGATGCCCGCCTCGCCCAGGGAGGGCAGCCGCTGACCCCGGTAGATGCTCTCGTCCGACAGCGTCCGGTGCAGCGAGCGGCGGTTAGGGGGCGGCCCAGAGGAGGGGGAGCCACGGGGTGGGGACTGAGGAGAGAGAGAGAGAGAGAGAGAGAGAGAGAGAGAGAGAGAGAGAGAGAGGGAGAGAAAGAGAGAGAGAGACACACAGAGACAGAGAGAGAGAGACAGAGAGAGAGGGGGAGGGAGAGAGAGACAGAGAGAGAGAGAGAGAGAGACAGATGGAGTTGAGGAGAGAGATGAAGGGTGGAGAAAAAGAAAGAGCATGAGAAATAAATAAATAAATAAAGAAAGACAGAGAGAAAAGGAAGTGGGGAGAAATGGAATGAATAGGGTGAGAAAGAGAGACAGGCGAGGCAAACAGAGAGAGAGGGAAAAGCAGAGAGGAAGAGAGGAAGGCAGGAGCAGAAGGACAATGAACAGAATTAAACAGATAGAAAGAGATATAGAAGGCCGACCAAGAGAGACCGACAGGCAGACAGAAAGAAAGGAAAGAGAAAAAGAGAGAGAAAGACAGAGGAGCGTGGGATGAAGAGAAGGAAATGGAGAGAGGGACACAGATATTAACACGCCAATCAGCGAATGAAAGCATGTGTGAGTTGAGGCTAAATGTCCGCCGCTGTGGTCAGTAATGAAGCCAATCCTTGTGTAAATCAATTACTCATCATGACAGCCACGGCTCAGTCAGCATGTAATCACACGACCGCTTTATCCAATTAGGCTGGGGGACAGCAGGGCAACTGGCCTCCAACGGGCCTTTTCTGTGAAGGAGACTTGTGTACGCTACTGTTATTTAAACTAACTTAATTTTCTTCCTCTTTGTGTCTTTTCTGCGTGAATTCTCCACCAACACACACACACACACAAAGATCAAATCACATGCATAGACGCACACATTCACACAAATATGCACACAAACAAACACACACACAAATAACCAAACAAACAAACAAACAAACAAACAAACAAACCACATGCATAGGCGCACACATGCAGTACGCACACATACACACACACACACACACTCACACACACAGACAGCAGTGGCTGCCCTGGCCTGTACCTTGTCCTCCCGGCGTGAGCGCGAGTGGGAGTGGGAGTGAGAGTGGGAGTGGGAGTGGGAATGGGAGCGTGGTGGCGGGTCCAGGTTCATGACCTTCTTCATCTCCTCCTCCAGGGCCGACTTGCCCAGCGGCTGGGGGGAGTGCAGGTCCCGCAGGGTGGGGCGCGGCGGGGTCTGGGCCCCCTCTGGACCCTCTCCTGGAGACCTCCTGACACACCACAAACAAACAAACACACAAACAGACAAACAAACAAACACAAACATCAGCCTTTATCCCCCTACAGCTTGTCAGACAATTTCAAGGTCATCTGACAATCTGACAACACATTCCTGGAAAAACACACACACACACACACACACACACACACACACACACACACACACACACACACACACACACACACACACACACACACACACACACACACACACACACACACACACACACACACACACACACACACACACACACACACACACACACACACACACACACACACACACACACACACACACGAGCCAAAAGTGCTACAATCGCAGTCATGACAATGACAGTCATTTTTCTTCTTTTTACACCACCTTGATTGCTACATCCATTGATTGATTGATCCATTGTGGTGGTGTACAAACGGGCAAAATTACAAAAGTTGTGTTACAGTCCAAATGAACCTGACTGGACATCTACAGAACACCAGTTTAAATCAACTGGGTACACTTGAAAAAAATGTGCTTCCAGGGAACATACTGACAAGACAGTCCTCTATAAACAACCAAATTAACAACAGCAGTGGTCCAGAATATGTCCCTCAGGGCAAGGCAGGCACACACACACAGACACAAACACACACGCACGCTTTGAAAATGTGCTTTCTCTGAGCAAGCAGAATACAGGGGAGAGGGAGGAGAATAGGACACAGACATTGTTTACACAAGCTCGGGTTTGTTAGTATGTCAAAACAAAAGCAAGCCAGTTGAGATGTTTGTTTATTCGGCATAGCTAGCCCATTTTCAAATTTGAGGGCAGAGTTCGCCACATTACAAAAACTCTGGGCTAGAAAAGACCACAGCGCTAACTACTGTGAAATGCCAGTCTGAGAATCTTTCATGTTCGTTTACAAGGCTATGCATGCATACACGACTGTTTTCTACTCTAATCACCCGCTCCATTTAGAGAAAAGAGGAACGGAGAAGAAAGCTGGGGCAGCTCTTTTTGCCATCTCTGTCTCCCACATAATCAAGCTGCATGGACAAGACCTCAGACTAGAAGAGGCTACATTTCTATGGCAGACTGCATTCCTTATGTCGCAGAAAGGGTTGAAACGATTAGTCGATTTAGTGGTCAATTATTCAATTAATCGCCAACTTTGGTGATGGATTAATTGGATTGAGTTATGTTTAAGGGATACAACTCTTCAAAATTATCTTATTTTCAGCTTCATTTTATAGAACAAACAACTAGGTGATTGTTAGAAAAAAAAGAATCAGATTAATCGATTATGAAAATAACTGGTCATTGCAGATTTTTACAATGCAAATCACTCTTTGATAATTTGGTCTGCAGGAGGGATATGTGACCTTCAGGGTGATGTACTCCTGTCCTGTACAAGTACTGGCTATAAAACATGCCCGGTTGCCTTGTAGGATATCCATCATTCTGTGAGCCATCAGTTTCAGTTCAGATCTACACCTCTTCTGCTTCTACCCCAGGGTGCTGTACTCCTGATCAACCACAAGGTGGCGATCAAACACAAAGGTAGCCGAGTTGCATTGCAATCCTTTCAGAACATGGAGGTAAATATATAGCCGTATTCCTATTTCTGAATGAACCTAATAGTAAATCAAAACCGATACTGTTGTACAGCTTGATTTTTATATGGGGGCTTTAGGCCAATGAGGTGGAATATGACCTTACAGGGATGCAATAGTAACAACAGAAAATAGTAACACTACTTTTCTTCATACCAATGTACTGGGAAAGACCCAGAATGCAACACAACTATGATATTTCATAGGTTTTTTTCAGTGTCTTACTCTTGTCTGAGACCGATGCTGATCTGTATATTAAGGGGTTTGGATACAGTATGTTTTGGGGAAGGTGCCAAACCCACCATGTATGTTGTCCAAAATCTTTTTTCCGAGGGACCATCTGGAACAGCAGGCTATGAGCCACGAGGACGAGCTTTACCTGACCCTGACCCTGACCCTGATCCCCCCAGACCAGTTAAACTCCAACTCTGATAACTCCAGTGGGCCAAGCAACCCCTTGCCCCCCCCCCCCCCGATTATCCCCTGCCCTGCACCCCAGGAGAGGAGGGGGGGACCCCACACACCCCTCCTTAAACCCCACACCCCCGTCTCGCCGCTTACTTGCGCGTGTCCCCAAAGTCCACGGAGTTGATGGTGCTGCCGGGCTTGCGCCAGCCAATCAGGTACTTGCTGGTGGCCCCCTGGCGCGGGTAGAAGGACTTGGGAGGGCCGGGGGAGACGGAGGCCTGGGAGGAGCAGGGGGAGGTGGCGGCCGAGGAGGGCTCCTGCGGCGAGCCCAGCAGGCCGGGGCTGCCCGAGTGGCGCGAGCTCACGGCGCTGCAGGGCGACAGACACACACACACACACGTGCGCACGCAAACACACACACGGAAAGAAAAGGGGTGTGAGTCTCACACACACATATAGACACAGACGTGAAAGGGGTGCGAGCTTGAGTCAATCACAAACGCACGGACACACACACACACACACGGAAAGAAGAGGGGTGTGAGTCTCAGACACGCATATACACTGTACATACACATATAAACTGTACACACACAGACGTACACAGACGTGAACAGACGTGAAAGGGTTGTGAAAGGGTTGTGAGCTTCACTCACACACACACACAAACACACACACGTGGAGAGATGTCAGTGTCACTCTCACAAAGGACCATATAAAGAGGAGGCGTGTGGGAGTGCCTCGCAGACACAGAGGATGAGGCAATTCAGGATGGAGAGTGTGATGTGTGGGTGACATACACACTGTGTAGGGTGTGTGTGGGTGAAGTACGGGCCATGTAGGGTGTGTGTGGGTGAAGTACAGGCCGTTTAGGGTGTGTGTGTGTGGGTGTGTGTGTGTGTGTGTGTGTAATTGTGTGAGTCTCGGGGAGGGTGGGGGGTGGTAGGTTGGTGAGAGATTTCTGTGTAAATCTGCGCTCTCTCACACACCACATATACTGTAGACACACAGACAAACAGACACACACACACACACACGCACACACACACAGTTGAAAGGGTGTCCAGATGTATAGTGTATGTGACATGCACAGTCAACAGGAGAAAAGTCTAGAGATGCTTTTTAAATGTGTAAATTGGTAATGAGCAAGCCCAACAAGACACACAAACACACACACACAAACACACAAAGGGAAGAAGGGGATCAAGAAGACAAATACGTGAGAGTTAATACTGAACGTGGGAGAGAAAAAGAAACTGTCATGGTGGAAGGTCAATAGTGGGGATGTGGTAAGCTACAGATATATAAACAGATATATCAACAGACACACACACACACACACACACACACACACACACACACACACACCATCAAAAAGCAAGAGTGCACGTTTGAGGTCCACACAGTCAGCAGAGTGGAAGGTGGCAACTGAGGACGGTCTGCTCAGCTCTGCACCTTTCCTTTTTTGAACTTTTTTAAAGAGTCGAGCGTTTTTGCCAGGAATGCCAGTCTGATGACCACAATAGGCCAGAGCATCCGTGGAATGTCTGTTGGATCTCCCGTCAGAAATCCTGCGGAGGTTACACAACCGGCTCCAGCTACACACACTTCTGAAAACTTTTTTAAACTTTCCACCCATGGCGACTAAAAAGAGGTGGGAGGCATGTTTTTGGGGAGCCCACTAAGCCAGCCGGCCAGCCAGCCAGCCAGCCATCTCCCTTTAGACAGACAGCGGGCAGAGAACATCTCCTCTGTCTGGAAAGAACAGATCGCTGAGGGGGAAAGGGAAAGAGAGAGAGAGAGGGAGAGAGAAAGGGAGAGAGAGAAAGATGGAGAGAGAGTGAGGCAGAAAGAGAGAGAGAGAGAGAAACGGAGAGGGACAAAGGGAGAGATAAAGAGAAAGGGAGAGAGAGTGAGATGGATAGAGAGAGATAGAGATGGATAGAGAGAGAGAGAGAGAGGGAGAGAGATAGAGAGAGAGAGAGCACAAGCTAAGGAAGGCGTTGACAATTCCGACGCGTCTGCTCCGTGAGAAACCCTGAGACGTGGAGTTGTGCAGCGCAAGCCTGATCTATCCCCCCCCCTGTCTGTACCGTAGGTCCCTCAGACCAGCCACCTAGTCATCATGCGGTGGTGGGAGGTGTGATGGCTTCAAGAGTGCATTTCAGTCGGTCTGCAGCTCTGGGGAAAGACAGAGAGAGCGAGAACATGCAGCGACTGCAGAACTCTCTGGCAGAAGCAAAAAAAAAAAAAAAAGTGAAATAGTCTCTTTCACACAGGAAGCAGAATGGGAGAGAAATGGACGAGCCTGCGTCTCCATAAACACCCACTTCCTGAGGAGAGCATGAATTATGAGCGCGCTAATAGGGGGGAGGACAGACTGCTGAGGACACCCAAACGCTTTCCCTCCATGTTTGGAGAGGGAGGGAGAGAGAGAGAGAGAGAGAGAGAGAGAGAGAGAGAGAGAGAGAGAGAGAGAGAGAGAGACAGAGAGACAGAGAGAGAGACAGAGCGTGAGAGAGAGGTGGCTTTCTCCAAGAATGACAATAAAAAAGGGGCTCGTCTCCAAAGCACTTTTTCCAAAGCACTTTTTTCCTCCACACACAGTCAGAGAGAGGGAGAGAGAGAGAGAGATTCGACAGTAAAGGACACAGAGGTGGAAAGAGAGAGATAGATGAAGAGAGGGAAAGAAAGAAAGAGGTTCTGATGTCTGCTGAATCAATCGTCTCTCTCTCACACACACACACACACACAAGCAGGGGTGATGGGCGGGTGAGACGACGATGGTGGTGTGTGTGTGTGTGTGTGTGTGTCTATGAGAAACCTCCATTGCTTTCCCGCAGACGTTTTCCGAAGGAGCCGTGTCTGAGGTTGCGGTTTTCCCAGAAAGGCGACCCAAACGTGGGGGTGCCAGCAGACAGCACAGCCCCTCGGTCACTGTCTGGTCAGCAGCAGCCCCACGGCACTGAGCTGAACCGCGGGGCTGACTAACAGCCTGTTATTCCTGGACCGTAGCTGAGGAATAGGACTCTGTGTCTGTGTGTGTGCGTCTGTGCGTGTGTGTGTGTGTGTGTGTGTGTGTGTGTGTGTGTGTGTGTGTGTGTGTGTGTGTGTGTGTCTGACGTGAGTGAGTGATTGAGTAGCAGTGGTGTGTGGGGGTTTGAGGGTGCATGTGAATGGGAGCGCTCACGAGTGTGTCAGTCAGCAGTAGAGAGAGAAAATGTTATTGTAAGTAAGTGTGAGTGTGTGGAACTGAGAGGAGGCTACTATGCATTATGGTTGACAGAGGTTGGGTGAGTGCGTGTGTGTGTGTGTGTGTGTGTGTGTGTGTGCATGTGTGTGCATGCGCGAGTGTGTGTGTGCACAGAGAGTTGAGGTGTGTGTGTGTGCACAGAGAGTTGAGAATGTGTAGAGACTGGGAAAGTGTGTCTGCACATGTGTGTGTGTGTGAGTGTGTATGTTCTGGAGGGTGTGTTTATTATATGTACATGTGTGAGTTTAAAAAGTCTACCTGTACTTGATAGTCTCTGCAAACTATCTGTTGATGCATGTGTATGTGTGTGTGTCTGTATGTGTACATCTTCATGCACTGCACTTGTTTATGTGTCTGTATACAGTACGTACATGTACGTCTATGCATGTGTATGCATGTGTGTGTGTGTATATCTATGTTTGAGTATGCGTACGTGTGTGCATGTGCATGCGTGTATATGCGCGCGTACGTGTGTGTGTGTGGGAGTGTGTGTACCTTGAGAGTGAGGCGGCGTCGCTGAGGCTGTAGGAGCTGTTGTCGCGCACCAGCAGGTGTGTGGGGGGGCTGCGGGCCGGGCCCTCGGGGGGCCCACCAGGGGGCGCTGGCGACTCCGCCGCGGGGGGCGAACGCTCCAGCATGCGCCGACCGCCGCCGTCCGACGACCCACCGTGCCAGGGCGACGCCGCGCGCTCACGGTCCCGGTCGCGGTCGCGCTCCCGTGTGCTCGGTCCGCTCACGGGCAGCAGCAGCGAGGACGAGCTGGCATGGTGGGACGGAAGTCCGCCTCCGCCGCCGTAGGACGAGGCGTCGATGCCGCTGTCGGCCGACGCCCCCTGCAGGTAGCTGCCGCCGCCCAGGCCGTTGGGCTCGGGGTCGCCGAGGTCGGCGCCCGCCGCCAGAACCCCCCCACCACCACCGCCGCCGCCTCCGCCGCTGCCTCCGCCCGTGCTGCTGCCCATGTCGTACCACTTGTCGTCGCTCAGGCCGCCGCTGGACGTCGTGCTGGACAGGGTGTTGCTGCTGGAGTGGCCCGAGTACAGACCCTCAGACTGAGGGAGGGAGAGAGAGGGAGGGGGAGAGAGAGAGGGAGGGGGAGAGGGAGAGAGGGAGAGAGAGGGGGAGGGAGAGGGAGAGGGAGAGAGAGAGAGAGAGAGAGAGA
>NC_085005.1:16373787-16388787 GCF_963854185.1 Sardina pilchardus | reverse complement strand
GGACAAATCCCTATGAATCCTGTATTAACCTGTAGTCGGAATCCTGTCTGTCTGGCTTTAGGTTTTACAACCCAGTGTGAGTACAGCCCACCTGATAACATTAACCACGCATCTGAAATGTGAGCGCTGGCAATTTCATGGATGGTTAAGACTGCTCCCTCAATAGGTTGGAATAAAAACCCAAACCCACAAGGGACCTTGAAAAACAGGTTTTTCAACTCCCAGTATCCTTAATAAGCAAGTGTTTATCACTCTGTAGTTAGGTAGATTTAATAGACCTTTGTAACTAAATGATAGGCTGGATAAACCCTGCCTGACCTGCCGGCAAATTTGGATTTCGCCAGCAGCTCAGGCTGGAAACCTGCACATCTATCTCCCCTGCTTCCTGTCCACAATCTTTGGCTCCAATCACAAACTAGCTTATCAAAAAAATGCACCGGGTCGTTGGTCTGTTGAAGGATTATCCAAGCGCAGAGACATTTGAACGATGCCAATAGACTCCCCATACTAATGTTCAATCTTGAAAGATTGAGCTTAACATATCAAAATAACACATATAAAAGTAAACTTTTCTATTTTATATCGGTTATATATTATTATGTAGTATATCCATGCTGAGGGCAGTATTGTCAACATTTCGAAAGAAATCTAAGTTGAAGCATATTCTAGTTAGCTACCGAGAACGCACATGTAAACAGAATGAACGGAAGTTGAAAACAGCACAGATTTCCGGGTTAAGGAATAAGGTGGATAGATAACGTGTTAATTGGTGTGTTGGAAGTGTTATCAGTAAGTGAGCCCTGCGTGTCTGGACTGGACTGGACTGGACTGGACTGGACTGGACTTGTCTGGGTGGGCGGCGCTGGACTGGACATGACTGGACATGTCTGGGTGGACGGGGCTGGTACCTGCGTGGCGTGGCGTCCTCGTGCGGCGGGATGATGAGCACCTTGACGGTGACGGAGGTGCGCAGCAGGTCGATCATCTGCTCGTGCGAGAGCGCGGCCACGGACACCTTGCAGATCTCCACCAGGCGGCTGCCCTGCCGCAGGCCGGCCTGCCAGGCGTACCCGTAGGGCTCCACCTCGGCCACGATGCCCTCGTAGTTGACGTGGAAGCCCAGCTGGCCCAGGCCGTTACGCCGCAGCGTCAGCTCCGTCGTCTCGCAGCCCTTCGTCAGGAACTGTCAGGAGGAAGAGGAGGGAGAGAGGAGAGGTTAGTAACCATACTTTGAGAGGAGAGAGAGCGTGAGACTCCGTCGTCTCGCAGCCCTTCGTCAGGAACTGTCAGGAGGAAGAGGAGGAGGAGGATGAGGAGGGAGAGAGGAGAGGTTAGTAACCATATTGTGAGAGGAGAGAGACTGTGGGAGAAGGAGGGAGAGAAAAGTTTGCAACAAATTAGGCAATTTTGGCAGCTGTGGCTATTTCATGGCAAAAGAGTACTGAGAAAATTATACAGATTGGATAATAGATGAAAAATAGAGGACAACAGAGACATAATTATTTATTAGGTGAAGATTTAAATCCAAATGCAATATAAATTCTAAATCTTTTTGTGCTGGTACCTAATTACTGTCAGGGAGTTAGGGAGGAGGAGGATGACGAAGAGGTGGGGGCGAGGGGGCGAGAAGTTTGTCACCACAGTTTGGGAGACGAGCGGGAGGAGAGAGAGCAAACGACAAGGAAGGGGAGAGAGGGGGGGAGAGAGGGAGAGAGAGTGTGAGAGAGAGGAAGAGGGAGAAAGAAGGAGAGAACAGAAAACTTTGGTAGGAAGGGGGGAGAGGACATTTGCTTTGCATCCACAAATTTGATTTGAAAAATATGTTTAGTGTACAAGCTGTGCCAATAAGCAAATCCAGAATTGAATTAAGCTATTAGATCCAGAGAGAGAGAGAGTGGGAGGAAAGGAGGAGGAAGAGTGAGATGCGAGAGAGAGAGAGAGAGAGAGAGAGAGAGAGAGAGAGAGAGAGAGAGAGAGAGAGAAGGAGGAGAGAGAAACAGCACTGCAGAGAGTGAGAAAAGAAAAGGGGAAGAAAAATCAAAGTGACAGTGCAGCTAAAGAAAACCATAAATCTAGAGGAAGACGCATTCACAACTGCCCTCCGCCCACCCGCCACGCATTGATGAGACGTCTTCCCAAAGCTCCCTTCAGAACAACCAAACAAGCCCCCCGGGGGGGGGGGGGGGAGGCGAGGGATTGGCGCAGCTGACGTTATCTACTCTCGTGTTTGTGAGCTTGTGAGAGAAAGCTTTGCTCGCTAATTGACCAAGATGAGGTGAGGGAGGGTATTTCGTGTCGAGGCAGGCCCAGATGAAAAGCTTCCGCTCCGATGCCGACAGAGGAACGGCTGGACGACGTGGGCATTTATTTCAATCGCTACTGATGTCGGCACCTCGGCAGCGGAGGCCAAGTTAAATATAGAAACTCATAGCCTGTGCGGCTCACCTGAGGAGAGACCCCGGCAGCTGTGAGTGTGGGCAGGCACTGAATGGCGAGGAAGCGGGCGGAATATTCCAGAACAATCCGAGAGGAAATAAGGTTGTGCGCCCCTGGTGTGCAAATCATAAGAGCTCAGCTCAGATGCTTTTTTTTTTTTTTTTTGACCCTATATGGTGAAATAACGATATGAAATGGGGACTCTAGCGCCTGGACTTAAACACTTCTGTATTTATTTTTGAAACGGAGAGAGAGAGAGAGAGTGAGTGTGTCTATAGGGAGGGAGGTTATGGATGGTAAATGATTGGTGTATGTTTGCGTGACCACTGTGGCTGCCTTGTTTGTACATGGAAGTTTTTTTTTCTTTTTCTTTTTTCCCTGCTCCGTGGTAACATTCGAACGGTCCGTTCGGTGAAGCCAGTTACCATGGCAACAGCGTTTGCATTCAGAGTGAATTTCTCCATCTCTCTCTCTCTCTTGCGCTCGCTCTCGCTCTCTCTCACACATTGGCATGGGCAGGGGGCCAAGACAAAAGTAGATCTCAGCTTGCGCATGGTTACGAGACCAAAGCACTTACGTGCTCCCCACTGACGCATCACACATCACCAGCTATTATAAGCTCATCGCCGCAACACAGATCGCTTCTCCGGATGATGATGATGATAAAAAAGAATAGTGTAATAACCATTAGCTTTTATGGAGAATGATGGCGAGCCTCCCACCACTTGTCAAGTGCAATCTATAATTGAACATCAGGCCATTGGCCACCAGTCGAAAAAGTTGATTGAACCACTAACATCACGCATGGTAGATTACACATAAACGCTGTAAAACAACAGCATATGATTGTTACTGAGGGAAATGGCTATCATAATTCTTGAGATATGGTGCCTACCTCACCTATCCACTTAGAGGAGCAGTGCCACTGACTGTGTCGATTGTGTGTGTGTGTGTGGAGTTCTTAATGTGCCTTTAGTTAACTTTTTAATTATTCACTCCACTTCGACAGCAAGGGCTTGCCTTTTTTTCTGACAATTTTTCAATTTTGATTATTCCCACTGTGAGGAGCTGCAGTAGTTGTAGGCAAGGCTTGACTCCTTTCTACCTCCCCCCAAGTCCTCTTGTCCAGCCCACCTCCCCTGGTCTATCCCTATCAGATATCAAAAATCCAGAGCAAAGTTAGTTTCAAAAAACAAGTAAAGCAGCACCTTATGGTTGATTGCACTAAATCCTAGTATGTACAGTAGCCTACTGGTTTTTATTAACTCACATGCACTTTTTCCTTTTTGTCACTTCATCTCTTGTTGAGGTTTGTCTGTGTTGTGTGTTGGTGGCTTAGTTAGTCATTATTTTTCTGTTTTTCTTTTATTTGTTTGTTTTTTTATATATGTTGTCTTGTTGATTTCTTGTTTGTTATAGTGTGTGGACCCCAGGAAAAGTATTTTCTTTTCCTGTTTTTATATCTGTTGTGTTGTATGTTGATTTCTTATTTGTATGTTGATTTTCTTGTCTATTATATGTTGTGTGTGGACCCCAGGAAGAGTAGCTGGTGCTTTTGCATCAGCTAATGGGGATCCAAATCAAATCAAATCAAATCAAAAATCCCTGCCCCCTGCCCCCTGCCCCGTCTCACCTCCAGCCTCTTGACCACCTCGCGGAAGTCCTCGGTGTTGTTCCCGACGGAGCGCAGCGCCACGCTCTCGCCGCGGCCGTGGTAGACCTTCATGGAGGCCGGGCTGCCCAGCGTCCAGCCGATGACGTCGCGCACGGCGCAGTTGAACACCACCGCCTTGGCCTCGGGGTCGGCCAGCACCAGGAACTCGGCCGAGACGGCCAGCAGCGCCTCCAGCTCGCCGCCGCCGCCCTGCTGGTCCTCGGCGTGCACGGGCCAGGCCACGGCGCCGCCGCTCCGCAGCTCGGCGCCCGCGTACGGCCGGCTGCGCTCGCGGCGCTTGTGCGCCAGCGAGATGAAGGGGAACTTGCCCGACGGGTCGATGGGCGTGCTGGTGACGTGGCGCTCGGCCAGCTCGCGCAGGTACTCCTGGCGGGTGCGCGTGGCCATGGCGCGGAACTTGTCCGACTTGTGCGCCGCGTTCTCCGCGTTGATCACCTTGGCCAGCAGGAAGTCCCGGAAGACGCCCGACTTGGGGAAGGTGACGTCCTCGGGGATGGGCGGGCCGAAGGCGGGGACGTCGCGGGAGCGCGCCACCGCCACACTGAAGAGATAGAAAAAGGTAGAGAGATAAAAATAGAGAGAGAGAGAGAGAGAGAGAGAGAGAGAGAGAGAGAGAGAGAGAGAGAGACGTTAGACGTTATGGTCATGCTAATAAAGCTCCTTTTGAATTTGAATTTGAATTTGAATTTGAGAGAGAGAGAGAGAGAGAGAGAGAGAGAGAGAGAGAGAGAGAGAGAGAGAGAGAGAGAGAGAGAGAGAGAGAGAGAAAGAGAGAGGGCTGCCTTATTAATGTCAAGGTAAGTTTAGGCATCCAATAGCTTATGAAACATACAGCACAACATAGCACAGAGGGGGGTTTGGAGGGGAAGGAAAGGACTGACAAGGGGGACAAAGGGAGGAGGAAGAGGATAGAATGTCAAGGCAGGAAAGAGAGGAAGAGGGAGACAGGAAGCAGAGGACAAGAGAAGGGGGGGGCAAAAAGTGGGGAATGATGAGGAGAAGTGATGAAAAAGAGAGAGAGGGAATATGAAAGTAAAAGAGATGGGAGAGTGCAAGTAAGGAGGAGGAAGAGGAGGAGGAGGAGGAGGATGAAGAGGAGCAGAGACGGCTAAATAACGTAGAAGGTAGCGGGGCAGTTAAGGGAAAAGAACATTTTGTATGTAAAGTATGCACAAATGATGCAAACTTTAAACAATGCACACCAGGGCATGAGAAGCACAGCAGATGATTGTTTTGAAGAAGGGAAGGGGGCAGGAAAAAAAAATACTCAGAAGATTGCCGCAAGGGATTCATGAATATGAATGACGCTCAAACGCCTTTCCAGGCAGAGAGAAAGAGAAAGAGAAAGAGAGAGGGAGAGAGGGGGGGAGAGTGGGAGAGAGAGAGAGCAAGAGCGAGTCGACCGCTGTGCACACCGAATGAACTGAAACATTTCTCCGCTGTGTACATATCTCCTTTATGTTTGAACTGCTTGAATGCCAACACGGGGGGGGGGAGGGCCAGGTTAGAATCCAGAGATGGTGTTGCAGAGGAGGGAGTGTAAATTACAGAAGAAATGTGATGAGGGCTTATTGATGTCTGTCTGTAAATATCAAGACCAGGATGATGCATAGATGGCTGGCTAAAAGGAGATCACGTAACAGCAGTTCTTGTGTGTGTGTGTGTGTGTGTATGTGTGTGTGTGTGTGCGTGTGTGTGAGAGAGAGCGCGAGCGCTGCCATAGGAACCAGAGTGGGAGTAAGGTTGGAACATTTTCAAGCTATGCAGAACACTAGGATTCTGCTTTCTGCATTTTGCCTCAGCTCAGATCTCGCTCACTCCCTCTCCCTCTCCTGCTCACTCTTTCTCTCCATCTCTCTTTCTCTCTCCCTTCTTATGTCACTCGCTCAATCTCCCTCCTTATCTCTCTCTCTCTCCTTTCCTCGGTGAGTGCCTGTGGAATGGACATGTAAGGCTTCCTGGACGCTGTGGAATGTGTGGAACGCCGGTGCTTGGCGAGTTGCAGCGAGGGACGAGGCCCAGATCTCTCGACCACCACCACCCCCACTCCCCAACACACACACACACACACACACACACACACACACACACACACACACACACACACACACACACACACACACACACACACACACACACACACACACACACACACACACACACACACACACACACACACACACACACACACACACACACACACACACACACACACAGGAAAAGAAGAGTGAGAGAGGGGAAGGAAAAGTAGACACAAGCTCAAGTGTGTTTCCTTCTTACTTCCCTTTCTAATACACACCCCCTCTTAGTAGGAACACCTGTGACAAAAATGCATGTATGTATATGTGTAAGTATACAGTATGTATATGTATATGTATATGTACAGTGGAGAGAAAATGTATTTGATACCATGCTAAAGTTGCTTAAAAAGAGGACTATAAAATCATCATTTGACAATTGATCTTAATGCCTTAATTAAAAAATGAGTAAAAGTCAAACCGCTAAGGACACCAATTTTCTTGAAGAATGTATCGTAAGTAAATAAATGTTCTTCCTAAATGCTAGGGGGAAGGAAGTATTTGACATAAGGGTAGGCAGATTTTTATTTTTAAGGCCAGCTATTTCATGGAGTGAAAGGCCTACAAGAAAAAGCACCATGCCAATCTCTTGCTATGGTGAAGGGTATGTGATGATGTGGGGCTATTTTAATTCCAACGGCCAAGGGAACTACATCAGGATGCATAATATCCTGGATCCATGGAATAGCTGGCCTTTAAAAATAAAATTCTGCCTGCCCCTATGTTAACCATATGTGTGTGTCCTTGTGTGTGCACATCTCTCCCAGGCAACTTCCCCACATTAAGACCTGACTCATTCATTGAGTGTGTGTGTGTGTGCTTAAGAGGACACCTCTCCAGCTGCTGCTGAGAGGGTTTGGTCTGTGGTGGCCTCAGTGCTGATGTGTTTAAGGACCAGGGGCTCACCCCTGCCAACAACTGACTGCAAACCATCGCCCAAAGCCCACTGTTGAATACACACACACACACATACACACACATACACAGTGATGAAGAGGAAGAGAGGATGAAGATGAGTATGTAGCTGGTATGTGCAGCCCAGTGGTTGGTTGTTGGCACTGAAGCATCGCCCAAAGACCACTGTTGAAAACATACGCACACTGTACACACACTGTACACACACTGTACACACACAGTGATGAAGAGGAAGAGAGGATGAAGATGAGTATGTAGCTGGTATGTGCAGCCCAGTGGTTGGTTGTTGGCAGTGAAGCATCGCCCAAAGACCACTGTTGAAAACATACACACACACTGTACACACACACAGTGATGAAGAGGAAGAGAGGATGAAGATGAGTTTGTAGCTGGTATGTGCAGGGCAGTGGTTGGCTGCTGGCAGTGAAGCATGAGAGCGGCTGCAAAGTGACGGGGTTCTCGCCAGTTTTGGATGCAGCGTGTAATTTGCAGCTTATTGTAATGACGCTGGGGAAGAATGTTTATCATTTGTCAAAACAAGAGATGACAACCTCGCTGCAAATGAAATAGAGAGGGAGAAAAAAATATGTCGCAGTTCCCTCTCGCTCTCTTTCTCTCCCTACTCTCTCCACCACACTCATCCTCTCTCTCTCTCTCTCTCTCTCTCTCTGAACGTCACATTCTATAGCCCTCCCTGGACTTCACAGGTGACCCCATCTTCCGCCCACCACTAGCCACCTCCATCTGTTTTAAGACAGAAGAGTTCATCCACCATCTACAGCTCTTCAAAACTACGTTGCAAAGCCAGGGTTAAAAAAAATATATATATATAAAAAAAAACACAATAAAAGGTGACGCATTGGACGAGAGCGTCCAACAGGCGACCCGGGTCTTCTATACAGCTCCACAGCTCTGTGGTTCCAAGAGGCCAGTGAGTCAGAGGTGGTGAGAGGGGGGGGGGGGTAGGTGAGGGGACTCTACATTGTCTCCTTCTGACCCCCCCAGCCCCCCCCATCTCTCTCGGTGTTTAAGTGGAGAGGCGAGCGAGAGAATGTGTGCACTGCGCGGGATATAAATGTACACTGCGTGGGCTGCTTCCTCTGCCCACAGCCCTGACGCAGCCCACATGAGAGAGAGAGAGAGAGAGAGAGAGAGAGAGAGGGGGAGAGAGAAAGGCACAAAGAAAGAGAAAGATGGAGAGAGATAGCAAGAGAGGTGTAGAAATAAAAAGATGGAGAGAGATAAAGAGAGGTATGGAAAGGGAGATAAAGAGAGAAAGCACACAGAGAGAGAGAGAAAGAGAGAGAGAGAAAGAGTGTGAGCGTGATAGAGAAAGGAAGAAAGAAAAGACAGCAAGGGTCATCTGTTTTTGTTTTTCCTGTCAATGACATCATGTGCAACTTCTGGGTTGTGCTTAGCAAAAAAAGAAAAGGAAAACTATTCTCATGTTTACAAAAAAAAAAAAAAAAACCTTGCTTTGTGCCACGTTTAGCACCTGACAGAACGTATAAAACGCATCCTGTGTGAAGCCTGGGAATTAGCAGGTGATTATCACAAATTAAACACAGACAGAGGAAGAGGTTTTCACCCCAAATTACTCCACAGCTCCTAAACCCTCTGAGTCGAGAGTAACACCAATAGAGCGAGGTGCTATAAAACACCATGTCAGCATGCAGGGGCTCAGCAGCTCAGAGCACTGAGCACAAAAACAACTTCTGCACTAAAAGCAGACCAACAAAAAAGCTTTTCTCAACTCGACTCGACTTAAGTGAATTAGGGATGCAGATATCCAGGCATTAAACTTTCAGTCTCATTCATTCTATCCTGGATGTAGGATCTGAGAAATTAATTTTGACATACAGTACAGTGTTTCCCACACATAGACAAATTTGTGGCGGTGCGCCACAGATTCAGCACCGGCCGCCACATATTGCGTCTCGTTATTCTTTTATTTATTTATTTTTTTCTTATTTTGAAACGCTATTGAAAAACACGCAGCATTCGTAAAGCTGAATTTCCTTTCCCTGCGCTCCCTCTCTGTCACTCGCGCGTCTGTCTCTCATACACACAAACACGCACAGCCCCTACACCCTCCGTGCACACCGCGGCTGTCTGTCTCCATGAAAACCAACGAGATTATCCCTGGAAGCGTGGTCGGTGGTCGCACTGATGCACCTGCCGCTGCTCGGGTAGAAGCATAAAGTTCTCCCGCAAGTTTTATAGTCTATGCGTGCAACTTAATTACCAAACAGTAGAAGTAAACTCATTCTCCTTGGCCCGCTCTTGTGCGCGCTCAATGGACAGCCGCCCTCCACATGCACATTTAATCCAAATAAAACATTCACAATCGTGGACGCATTGACGCATAGAAGACGACTAGCTAAATTACTGTTATATTCGGTTAGCATCATTAGTAGGCTATGCTACAGGCATTTGATTAAAACTCTTGCATTCGAGTTGACTGCATGACCACCAATGTTTTTCAACTCCAAGACTTAAAAGGGCCTGTCCCAAGGAGAAAAAGTATTAGCTTACCTTGAAACTTAAACACATGTGGGGAAAATGAACAGTCCAACCAGTAGAGTAGCCTATGATAAGCTTAGCCTGCTATGTTTACAATATTTTGAGGCTTCAACCAGACAGCTGAATTTAAGAAGTGGAGTTGTAATATGAATAGTAGGCTATAATCTGCATAAAGTTTGCTGTTATGAATATCAGAAATGTCAGTATAGGCCTATATAATGTAGGGCCTAAATAATTACATAATATGTGTTTGTTTCAAATAAAGACAAGCTTCACATCTTGGTAAAAAAAAAAAAAAAAAAAACATTATATGAAAGGAGAGCGATAAAAAGGCGATGCAATGAACCCCCCCCCCCCCCCCCCTCCCGTCAGACATGGGGCGACCACCACACATTGCCTTCTAATCTGTGGGAAACACTGCAGTATGACGTATATAACATTTTGAAATAGAAATGCAGAGCTCATCCTCGACTTTGAACAGATGTGTATGATGCATCCTCTGAAACCCTAATATGCTGAGCCAATAATAGTCTTGCCAATTTATCTGCCATAAATATCTGCAGAAATGATCATGATGATGCTGATTATACCGTTCTTAGGCTGTTCTAATTCTTCTGCCGATACCAACGTTGCACTGATAATATTGTGCATCCTTAGTTTGAATGAATGCATGAATGCAATACACTTCAGTACTTCCAAAGCATGAATGCAATACACTTCAGTACTTCCAAAGCATGAATGCAATATACTTCAGTACTACCAGTACCAAAGCATGAATGCAATATACTTCAGTACTACCAAAGCATGAATGCCATACACTTCAGTACTTCCAAAGCATGAATGCAATATACTTCAGTACTACCAAAGCATGAATGCCATACACTTCAGTACTTCCAAAGCATGAATGCAATACACTTCAGTACTTCCAAAGCATGAATGCAATATACTTCAGTACTACCAGTACCAAAGCATGAATGCAATATACTTCAGTACTACCAAAGCATGAATGCCATACACTTCAGTACTTCCAAAGCATGAATGCAATATACTTCAGTACTACCAAAGCATGAATGCCATACACTTCAGTACTTCCAAAGCATGAATGCAATACACTTCAGTACTTCCAAAGCATGAATGCAATATACTTCAGTACTACCAGTACCAAAGCATGAATGCAATATACTTCAGTACTACCAAAGCATGAATGCAATATACTTCAGTACTACCAAAGCATGAATGCAATACACTTCAGTACTACCAAAGCATGAATGAGGCAACGTCGCCGTGGTGTAGTACAATGCAGATGCAGTATCCACATCCAATTTATGGTTTTATGCCTTTTATGTATCTGCCTAGGGACAATAGATGAAAACTAGCTACGATGCTAACTCTAGCATATTTACATTGTGTACTTGTACTGATGTTCATTAATGTGCACTGTCTAAATAAACAATTCAATAAATCACTAATCTCTAATGCACCTTATCCACTGAGGTTAGTGGCTTTGTCACTGGCTGGGTTTCCCTGCAGCAAGACTGCCACCGTGGCCCTGACCAGTGCTTCAGCACTACCGCGACTGCTTTCCTGAACTGTGATGCTGACATGGTACCCACAAGAAAAAGTTCCACTGCTTCTCTATCAAACTTCGCTATACAGCCCTGGGGATGAAGAAGACACTGCACTCTTTTGAAATGAAGTTGGATTGTAATTTCCCCCAAAAGAGAAAACAGCCATGACTTAACTCTCTCTGGGCTGAGACACAGTGATACCCTGGAGGTTTTTAAAGGTACCTCAGTCATCTACAGCAGACATTTATACAGTCATGGTGCACCAGTCCTGGCTAGGGAAGTATCTCACCCAAGGCACAGAAGGGAGGGAAAAAAACCCGCTCTATTTCAGGACGTGCTACGGGTGGCTCTGTGTGCGTTGAGTGGTTCTTGACGGCACCAAATTCTGGCACCCCCCGCCCCTCTCCTTTAAACGAGAGCCGCCACACTGGGGGACAATTAAAAGAGGCGCGCGATGAAGACCCATCAGCAATTGCAGACTCCATTATGCCAAGCCAAGCATGGCAACAACATGACGTGATGACAACACGCGCGTGCGAGAGAGAGGAGAAAAAGAAGGATACAGAGAAGAGAGAAGGAGAGGGAGACAAGTCATGGCTGTTACTTCCTTCGCCACATACACCCCCCCCCCCCCCCCCTTCATCCATCCCCGGCCCCAACACCGACCCATTCAGTTTGGGACGTTTTTAGACTGGATGTGGTTTTGAGTCACGAGCGCTGCTCTAGCGAGCGAAACGGAACGGTGAGAAGCGGAACAAACGTCTCGGAGAATCATCACAGTGTGGGGACCGGGCCCCCGCTGCTCTGGCGATGTCACCACGGAGACGCACGTGTCACCGCAGACTCTGGAGATTGAGCGAGTGAGCGAGCGAGCGAGAGAGAGAGACAGACAGAGACAGAGAGACAATTAAATAAGCCGAGAGAAGATGGCCGCGAGGACGGTTCCTGATGTTGGCGCTGTTAACAGCATCTGACAGCGTTGATCCCTTAAGGCCACTGAACACAGATGGTGTTAAGCCACTAAAATACCAAAACATGGAGATAATTAACCCCCGCACCGTTCTGAGTGGCCTCAAAAACCCCAAAGCAAGGCAGGACAAAGGCAGTGTGTGTGTGTGTGTGTGTGTGTGTGTGTGTGTGTGTGTGTGTGTGTGCAAATGTGTGTGTGTGTGTGTGTATGTGTGTGTGTGCGTGAGTGTGTGTGTGTGTGTGTGTGTGTGTGTGTGTGTGTGTGTGTGTGTGTGTGTGTGTGTGTGTGTGTGTGTGTGTGTGCGTGCGTGCGTGCGTGCGTGTGTGTGTGCGTGCGTGAGTGTGTGTTTGTGTGTGTGTGTGTGTGTGTGTTTGTGTGTGTGTATGTGCGTGTGTGCGTAAGTGTGTGCATGTGTGTGTGTGTGTGCGCTCAGACTCAAAAACTTCGTTCCATGCATCAACAGTAGCAGTTTTCCATTTGGAATGTCACCAAAGTGACCAAAACAAAAACGGGTCTCATGCACCCATGCAACAGGCCTCGTGTTGAGTGGCAGTCTCACCTGTAACAGGTGGTGCCGTCAGAGCAGGGGTTGTGGGCGCGCACCACCACAAACACGTGCTGGAAGTGCGAGCGAATGTTCTTGGGACTGAAGGCCTTGGCGCCGGGCTCCTGGAAAACGATGGTCACGATGTCGTTGCCAATGTGTCGCTTCCTCAGCAACTGCACAGAACAAGAGAGGAGTTTCACAGGAGGTCTCAGTCACCTTCAAAACACTACTGACAACAAAGAGAGCAAAGCACTTCTGTTCCGCAATGGACCTACTGTAAAAAATGTTCACCCTGCTTTAAAATGAAGCGTTTTTAATACAGTGTGGTTACACAAGAAATTATTAATACCAGGTAATGCCCACACAATGAAACATGTTTTACACGTCATGCACATTTAAGTATAAAGCAGGACCAGAGCAAGTATCTTGGCCTTTGAACACTTAATTTTTTTTTTTTACAGTTTCAACATCTTATTGAATATTCTATACCGGTAATAGAGGGTACTGTTGATGTAACTAAACCATTAGTTCCACTGCTTATCTATGGGAGTTTGTACTTCAGAATGGTGTGGTGTGTACTGTACCTGCTGTTTGTTATTGGGAGTGTAGGGCAGCATGGTGGACACGTGGAACATGATCTCGTAGTCCTTGTAGGTGGTGTACAGAGAGTGTGTGCCAGTGGAGTCCGCTGCAGAGGGGAACACACACACACACACACACACACACACACACAGGTTCACACATCAGAATCCTCTCTGCTCTGTACTGATTTGAGATCACAGCCAGCACACACAGTTTCATATTTGTAACAGCTGCAGGGTCTGCCAGTTGGTGATATTACAAACTGAAATATATTAATAAAACACATTTCCACGGGCAGATTTAGACGTCATTTGGATTTTTTCATCAAATGAATGGCCCTACTGGACTTCATTGTGTTTACAATTATCCTATATCCAACCAGCACAAAATATCAAAGACATTCATTTTCGCACCAATATCAGTTATGAATAGAAAGTGTGAAGGACATTAACCCTGAAAACCCCTGTAGCTTTTCTCCAAGCAATATACACAAGATCATGACATGGACTACATAACCGTGCAAGCTCTTTTTCCAACCAGCAGAGTGAGTGAGTGAGTGAGTGAGTGAGTGAGTGAGTGAGTGAGTGAGTGAGTGAGTGAGTGAGTGAGTGAGTGAGTGAGTGAGTGAGTGAGTGAGTGAGTGAGTTCTAACACATTCATGCAGTTCATTTCTCCCCCGGTCTAGTTTGGACATAGAGAGCATGAGCGGAGATTCTTCATTTTTTCTGCATCTCATCCATAGACTGCTTCCAAAGATGCTTGATTACTAAGGCTCCGTTTCAACCCTCTCTCTCCTGCAATAGTGGTGATTTGCACAAAACGCTGACCTAAGTGTTGGATTTCGATTTGTCCATTTGCTTGATATGGAGTCATATACTGCCAATCTAGCCCTCCCTGCTGCTCTAATAGACCTCTCTTTCTCACATGGCCTGGTGCAATCTTATATCAGACACCATTATTATTATTATCATTCAGCACCGGGGCCGGTGAGATTACTGCCACATACACCTCCCCATAAAAAAAAAAAAACAGGACAGAAAAGAAACTCAAGCACCCTGACAAGCAAGCTTAGCACAACTTGGGGTAGTTTATGATCAAAGCTAAAGTTTTCATTAAGACAGGATCTCATCCCGTGTGAGCCTTATGTGGCATAAATTTAGATGGGGCAAGTGAGTGTGTGTGTGTGTGTGTGTCGGGGGGGGGGGGGGGGGGGGGGGCAATCAGGGGATGTGGAGGGAACACAGAAGGGGAGGCTATTATGCCTTGCGAGCGGTTGCCGTGGATATGGCGGGAGGAAGCTGGAGTGAGTTATGAGGTAGCTGTGAGAAGGCGAAGCGCTCAGAGATCCATCACAGGCGCTAATCTGAGACAGACACTCTGGCAGGGGAGCAGAGGAGACGCTCGCAAAGAGACTCGGAGGAGGAGGAGGAGGAGGAGGAGGAGGAGCAATGAAGGCTGATAACTGCTAGAGGCTGGAGTTTATTCATCTCACCAAACGACAGCGCCGGCCTTGACCCGAATCTGACCCTCAACCCTGACCCTGTGGCGTACAGCTAACCAGTCTGTGCCCCAGTGCATGGGATTATGAGATACTGGTGTAAACCTCTGTGTGTGTGCATGTGTTCATACAGTTGAATGTACAGTTAGTGTTGAGCATGGTACAGTGCATATGTAAATGGAAGTGTGTGCATGATATTCATATGCCT
>NC_085005.1:16128787-16371287 GCF_963854185.1 Sardina pilchardus | reverse complement strand
CCGAAAAACAGTAAAACATTTGGATAGAGATTTGTATTCAAACAATCCAATTAGGTTGTGACTGTAACGCTACACCAATTAATTTGTATCACCCCATGCACACACAGCTTGAAAACAAATCAAAAAAGCTTGTGATCGCTGTCAGTTAGGGCCTTTACTGAATAAGATGGCTATTAATGCCTAGCTAATTTCAAGACCAGAAAGTCAGCTTGGCTCATGAATAAATAAAGAGACCCAAGGATACAACAAGGCATTCCGTCAACTCTCCCAGTGGTTTGCAGTGAAAATGTGGGTTTAGTTCATGTGTATAATGTGCAAGGAATGTGCTCGGACTGGACGCGAACCTGTGTTCATGTGGTCACTCACTGAGACAGTACATACGTACTGTATGTGGTATGGGCAAGGTTCTCATTCTAAATCAATTTCCCTTTTCCGGAGACATTGCATTTGATAGACCTCCGTGGCGCCCAATGAACGGATCTGGGCATTTTTTCAAATACAAGAAAATGAACTTTTGTTTGACAGACCACGTCTCATTGAAAAGGGGTAGGTGCTAGCCAGGCTATGACCTTGTATCAAAAATTCCATGACCCGTGGGAACCCTGTAAGCGGTACATACCCAAGAGTTAAGCATTAACTGAATGAGACGGATGAAGAAAAAACGTTGATGGTATGCTGTCAGTCAGAGGGCATACTTCACCATAATGATGCCACTCTTTCTCAAAATGCAGAGGTTCTATCTGGAAGTGCATAGAGTTGTGACAAGTGCTATCAAGTGTGTTGCTCTGACTTTAACAAGCTTGCACCATTCTCTACAACTCATCACTGTCAAGTCAGTGGTCCTCATTCCCTTTCTTACACGCTTATTCTCTTTGCCCTTGGCATTATTGCATCTCTAATTCTCTCTGTCTCCCAGTTCCACACACACACTCTATTCTCTTGCAATCTCTGTCCCACACAGACACCTCTCTTTGTCATCTCTAGCCATCTCTCTCTCCCACACACACACACTTCTATATTTGGCTTCAGAAAGGTGGTCACAAATGCTGTCGAACACCAAACTAAATGACGTACCATTGACATCAGTCATCCACACATCTCTATGGAGCCCAACCCCTGAACAAGGCACTGCGCCACAGACCCGAGCCCGGCCACCCACTCCTGCCCACCTGCTTAGGATGGAAATAGCAGCTCTCTCAGCACCACAACCCTCCACCCCCCGCATCACCTTGGTTGGGGGTGGGTGGGGGACCGGCAGCCATTACGCCCTCTTACAACACGTCATGCCATGTCTCTCTAGGTGTGCAGCTGCAGCAAGAGAGACCAGGGGTGCCACCACCTGCCAGAAGCTCCCTGCCAACCTCTACAGCCGATTATCCTCGCGTCTGTGAAATTAATGTTCATGGTGGCGGAGACAGCGAAGCCTGACTGCTCATCATCATAGGGGAGGCGGAGGAGGAGGTGGTGGTGGTGGTGGTGTAGGAGGAGAGAGGGCCTCAGTGATTAGTGGATGGGGGGGGCGGTTGTAAAGAGGGCAGGTTTGTGAGAGACAACCGTGCTGGCTGTGAATGCCGTGTCCAGGAGCGTGTTACGCAACACTGTGGTGGGCGTCAGAGCCTGATGCTGTGCTGCTACTGTGACCTTTGAGCTCAGCACAGTGTGCGTGCGCAGGGGGGTTGAGAGAGAGAGAGAGAGAGAGAGAGAATAGCAGAAAGAGAGCGATGAAGATGAAGAGTGTGAGAAAGACAGAGAGATAAAGGGAGAGATAGATAGAGAGAGAGAGAGAGAGAGAGAGAGAGAGAGAGAGAAAGAGAGATAGAGAGATGAAGAGAGGGAGGTAGAAACAAGCGGAGCTGAGGGTCTGGCTACACAGTGAGTGGGCGGAGGTCGAATGCAGGTCTGGTCTGTTTTTTTTCCTTCTAACTATCGCTTGAAAGCCATTACACAGGGTCAAGCTGAGAACGGCACCATCACAAGTTAAAGAGCATGATTCCCAACCTCAGTGACGATGACAGGAGAAGGAACAGCTGTCCCCTCACTGAACAACTACACAGTTTGTGACTAGCCTCCCTCATCACACTATCCAGCAGAGGTGGTGAACTCCAGTCACGTGACTTGATTTGAGTCGGAAGTCCTCAAATTCATAGCTTGAAGGACGAGGACTTGTATCGGACTTGCACGCGACTTGCACATGTAGTGTGACATACACCCGCCTCGGCTGTCGATCAAAAGAACAGTGCAAGATGACGTGACTCCGTGGGACGGGCGGCTGAGCTCACCTCGCTGGTTCTGAAGATGACCCGGAACTGGTACTGCTGGCCGTGCTCCTTGTGCTCCTCCAGCTTCTCCCGACGCAGGCTGACCGCCACCGGGCCCAGGGTCTCGTCCACACCCAGGTAGTTCCAGTGCTCTGGAGGGGGAACCAGAACCAGAACCACAGACACGCATTAAACATTACTGCAAAACCAACACCTTAGTGAGCTATAGCTGTAGTCTATACAACTCATTAGGCATTATCAATATGTTTTTTAGATTATTATTATAATTATCATTATCATCATCATCATCATTGTTGTAATATAGAGTTCAGTAAGCAACCACAGACAAAGAACTATCTAAAATGAGGTGCTTAAAGTGAAAATTCTTGACTATTACTGCAATATTACCGTATTTGACCTTGTAAGGAATTCCACTTTGACTCTCTCACTCACCTCTAAGGTAGAAGTACTTCCTGTAGTAGTAGGACCCCAGGTCTACGTGCTCCAAAATGTGGCGCTTGCCCCGCTCCGACTGCAGCCCCTGGCCATCTTTGGGCGCCTCGAGCACGGCGACCCCGGCGTTGGACAGGTGCGAGCTGGGCGGCGCGTCGTCCTCGCCGGGCGACCCCCCTCCGCCGCTGCCGCCGGACCCCCCGCTGCCGATGCTGCCCAGCTTGGTAGGGTTGATGTTGCGCTCGCCCTCGCCGCCCAGCTCGTTGCGGAAACACGGGCAGGCCAGCACCAGCTCGTTGCTCTTGTCGTCGCCGGGGTCCAGCGCCGGGCTGGCGCCGTCCTTGGCGTTGAGCTCCTCCTGGCTGCCGCACGGCGAGCCCAGCGCCACGCTCTGGGAGGACTGGGACGAGAGCGAGGACGAGAGCGAGGAGGAGGCGGCGGCGGCGGCCGAGGCGCCGGTGGTGATGTTCTTGTGCTTGCCCGAGCTGGCCCACTGCCGGCCCGTCACCACGTCGTGGAGGTCGAAGAAGAGGCTCTGCACGTCGAAGTGGGCGAAGGCCTTCTGGCACACCCAGGGCTTGAGCGACGCCGCCGACGGCCCCGAGTGCCCGCTGCCCTCGTCCTCGGCGTCCGAGCCGGCGCGCGAGGACTCGCCGTCGGCCCGGGCGCTGCGCAGCTTCCGGAAGATGGACTCGCCGCCCGTCTCCGACTTGGAGCGGCGCTTGAGGTGCTTCTCGCGCTCCTTGAGGCGGCTGGCCGGGCTGCCGCTGGCGCGGGTCAGCGAGGGCGGCCCGTCGGGCAGGTCCAGCGCCGCCTGCTTGTGGGCGACGCTCAGCAGCTCGCTGAGGCGCTCGGGCGCCGCGCTGCGCTGGTCCGAGGCGCGCTGGTCGGGCGCCTCGGCCGACTGGTAGCCCTTGAGCATGTCGAAGAAGCTCTGCGAGGCCCCGGACGCCGCCGTGCTGTGCTTGTCGATGGACGACGTGCTGCCGTACTCGCGGTGCATGGGCGTCCAGCCCGAGAAGGACCAGCCCTCGTTGCCGTCGTTGCCGCCGCCGCCGCTGCCGTCCAGCTCGCTGATGGTGATGTCGCTGTTGCTGCGCTGGCGGATGCGGCGCATGCCCTTGCGCGGCGAGCCCAGGTAGCCGTCGGGCGACAGGAAGCGGTTGTCCTTGCCGCCGTGGCGGCCCTGCATCTTGCTCTTGAGCGTGTTGTGGATGTTGCGCAGCATGGACGAGTCCTGCGGGCTGATCAGGTGGCCCAGCTTGGCCGACAGGTTGCTCTGGGCGCTGCCGCCGCCGCTGCCGCCGCCGCCGCTGCTGCTGCCGCTGCTGCTCCCGGTGCCCGTGCCGTTACCGCCGCTACTCCCCCCGCCTCCGCCGCGCTGGTCCCCTCCTCCGCCGGAGGAGCTGCTGGACGACGTGGTGGTGGGGGAGTCGGTCTCCACCGTGATGTGCCACACGCCCCCGGCGCCGGGGCCGCCGCCGCCTCCTCCGGCACTGCCGTCTTTCCTGGGGGGCCAGTCGGCGACGCGGGCGCGCACGCCCATCTTGGGCACGCCGGGCGAGCAGCTGGACAGGTGGGCGCTCTCGCTGCGCGGCGGAGGGGCGCCACCGTTGGGCAGGCGCAGGCGCCGCGTGTAGAACTCGTCCGTGGCCGAGATGGAGCCGCCCACCGAGCGCTCCGTCTGCGAGCGCTTCAGGCTGGTCATGGCCAGAGAAAAGGGGGTTCCTGTGAGGGGGGGGGGGGGAGGGATACGGGACACAAGCAGGGGATGGGGGAACTAGGGGGTGGGGAGGGGGGCTGGGGATTTGGGGGGTGAAGAGGGGTTCAGAGGGGGAGAGCGTGGGGCCGACCGGTGGTGACCTGGGGGAGGGGAACCTGAGGAGCCCGGGAAGGCATGAGAGGGCCTGAGTCCGTCTGATGGAGGGCCAGCTGCAGACGACGGGCGACGGCAAGGACGGCACACACACACACTCACACACTGGTTGGCTGGCTGGCTGGCTGGCTGGCTGGCTGACTTGGTCAAAACACACACGAAAAATCCTGCAGGAGCGAGGACGCTGGTTGTACGCCCACCACTTTCAGGAGGCCATATCGTTGAGGTGAAGGTCCAATCACAGCTCCGCTGTCGTAGCCTTGTGTGCAGGGACAAAGACTCTACAAAGGGAAGAGAAAGAACGAAAGTGTTAACAGAAAAAAAGCCCACAGACGATTTTGCAACATGCCAATGAATATACTTCCAGCTGGTCAATTCATGCCATTGTACATACAGTAGCTTAAACACATACTAGATAGTAGATACACATTCATAGCATAGCATTACATAGTATTAATTAACACATAGAAACACACACATAGCATTGCACATGTTATATTACTATAGGATGAAAGACATGGAACACCAGTTTCAACCCGTTTCCCAGAAAGACCACACACTAGAGTTAACATACAGAGCACTGAAAGAGGAAGAGCGACAGATCCGATCCAGCCTCAGAGCCGTCCCACCGGACTCTTCAGAGCCGTCCCGGCGCACACGAGCACAGTCGCCGGGTGGGACAGGGTTCTGGTGCCGCTCGGCTTTAAATAATGAAGCGCCTTTAAAAAGCCTCTTAAGGGACACCGAGTCATGTACAGTTCAGCTCGTGGAGGAGATCGGCGCTGTAAAGGAGGCCAGCAGAATCTGGAAATGAAACCAGCCACCACAAAAAGGTCATCGCTAGGTAACAGCCCAACGGCTGACTTGGAGGGTTGTCATCAAAGCTCTCAATGGGATACATATTGCGTAAAGCTCTCTCAATGGGATACACACAACTGCACAAATGACTTGAATGCAAATTAATTCACTGAAGGGAGAGGACATATTGCAATGTGGTTATCAGATGGTAAGCTTATATGACAATGCATGAGTACTACAGATTAGCACTTCACGCAGGAAACTACAGCACAGCTTTCAGCATAAGGAGGTGAAATCTCAATGTGGCCAAAATTAGGAGACGTGTTTATCCCTTTTGTGTTGACACTTTGCAATTGCTTTTCAAAAGGCATTCTGTTCTTTCACATGATATTAAGGGCTGTTTTCCCCTCTGTTCTATACATATCAACTGATGGCATGTGGAATGCGGATGGTGGTATAAAAACGTCGCGGAACATCAGCTGCTGCCCCCGGGCACGGCCTGAGCCACCCTCTAAAAAAATGACGCCTCAGAACAATCGCGCCACTGTGGGAGATAAGTGAGCACTCTGGCGTCGTGTTCGGCGGGCTCCTGTGTGAATTGATGCGTGGGGACCCTTTCTCTCCACAACCGTTGACATTTCCGCAAAGTTTCGATAATGGATAGTGCTGGGGGATTGCTCGAGCAAGAGTTGCAAACAGCGGGGCCTTTTTGAAGAGCCTGCATCGCTCGGTTTGCAAGCGCAGGAAGAGGAGAGTTTATCAGCGTCGCAGCACGCAGCTGCCTATGGAAATATGCCCACCACTGTGAACAAAAAGGGGTGAAAGGCCGAAAACAGAAGGAAACAGCTTCAAGCGTTCAATTTCAGATAAAGGACGAGCCATTACACAGACGATAAGTAGCCGGGCAACAGTCACTCTGCGGATCAGCCGCTTCAGTAAATGTCCCTCGGAGAACAGGAATTAACGCCGCCCCAGTGAAATTAGCAACCTTAACCAACAGTAAAAATGTGTTATTATATTGTAGTATTGTACTGTGTCTCCTTGTGCTCCTTGGAGGAGGTCTGTATACGGTCTGTTCTCACCGAGTGAGAGCATGTTCACAAGAACACAGAGTTCCAGTTTAGTTTGTCGCCATGGCACCCTGACAGAGAGCTGGGCACAGCATATGGTTATATTTTCTGGGCTCACTTTTTCTTCCTTGCTCTCTCTCTATTGCTTTCCTTCCTTCCTACCCTTCTTATTAAGACATCAACAATAAAATCAACATCAGTCATCACTCTCTTACCCACATACACACACACACACGCAGACACACACACACACACACACACACATTCCTTAGTGAGGGAGAACCAGGCTTGCCATCATCATGACAACAGCATCTTTACACATCCAATTACGACAGCTGGTGTGGTCTGTCTGCAGTGCATCAGAGGCCTCATTATCCACTACCCGGTGTCAGGGGACCGGGGTGGGGTGGTTTGGGGTGAAGTGGGGTGGGTTGGGTTTGTTTGGTGATATTTGAAGAGGGGGTTTGGGGGTAATGGGTACTGCTGCATTGGACCGGTGTTGGACGACCTGAGGCTTGCTAGCTCCACATCGCCTCGAGGGCAGATTTTTGCTCGATAAATAAATCAATGGAGCAGCACGTCACAAAGTCCTGACAACGGATGACAAGGAAGTTATTCGACAGACTGTCAGATGGCGGAAAAGGTTAAGCTCCTCTGGGATGGGCAGAAAGTCTGTGTGTGTGTGTGTTTGTTATTTGTGTGTGTGTGTGTGTGTGTGTGTGTGTGTTTGAGTGTGTGTGAGAGAAAGAAAGGGCAAAATGTGTGTGTGTGTGTGTGTGTGTGTGTGTGTGTGTGTGTGTGTAAGAGAGTAAGGGGGATGTGTATGTGTGTGTATGTGGCCAGGACACAAGACTGAGAGGACTGCAGAGCAGAGTTTGAATGCAAGAGGAGGACAGGAGTTGAGTTACGGAATGGCCTATGAACTCAAAACCCACACATCAGAATAACAACATAAAAAGGCAAAGAAACAAATCAATTAGAAACACTACACTTGGATATTCTGCTACAGAAACGTTTACAGATGCTTTGTTGAAAGTCAGCTTTTACAATTGTTCACTAAATACCTACAAGTGCTTAACCAAACCAACCCCTAACCTCAACCATAAATTGTAGCGTACAGAGTTTCAGTCGATTTGTCTATGAACTGAACATCTGTAAATAGTATACAGTGGACCACCCAAACAACCTATATACAGTAGGGGACCATCCAAATAAACTATGAATAGGGAACCATCCAAATAAACTGTATATAGGAGACCATCTAAACACACAGTGTAATAAACACGGATCAATTCACTATTGATGACAATGCAACACAGGCTAAAGGTGGGCAGCTATGGCTAAGAGGCAGTGTTGAGATGCTGAGTGGATGCATAATGTGGGTGGGGTGGGCGGGAGGCTGAGGTAAGAGGTGCGTTGTCAGGTCAGTGTGTCCACCCCGAGGCCAGAGGCTCCACCTGCTCACACGGGCGACCGGGACCGGAACCATCATCACAAACCCACAGTGACAAAAGAATGTCAGTATCCTGGCAACCGCCTGGCACATGCTTTCCCACAGATTGGCTGAGCAGCGGTCCCCCACGCACTGGGGGGAGTGTTGATGAGAGCAGGGGCTGCGCTGTTTGTGTGTGTGTGCGTGTGTGTGTGTGTGTGTGTGTGTGTGTGTGTGTGTGTGTGTGTGTGTGTGTGTGTGTGTGTGTGAGAAACAGAGAGAGTATGAGCACCTGTGTGTGTGTGAGAGAGATGGAGTATGTGCGTGTGAGTGTGAGTGTGAGTGTGCGTGTGCACGTGAGTGTGTTTCAACATGACGTTGAGCAGAGCGAGCTGTCAGCAGGTGGAGGTGAATGGGAAGAGACGTGGGGAGGTTAGGGGAGAGATAGAGGGGCCGGCAGCAAGGACTGCGATGATTAGTGAATGAAGGCTGGTCCCCAGAGAGGAGGGAAGAGAGAGACAGAGAGACATAGAGACAAACAGAAAAAAGGAGAGAGAAAGAAAGACAGAGAGGGAAAGAGGCATAGAGAGATAGATAGGGACTGATAAAAAAGAGAGAGAGAGAAAAAGAGAGAGCATGAAGCCAGAAGGGTAGAGGAAAAGACATATGAAGACACTGAATACCACAAAGCGATACAGGAAACAAAGACAAGTGCCAAATAGGGAGAGAGAGAGAGAGAGAGAGAGAGAGAGAGAGCGCAAGAGAGAAAGAAAGAGAGAGAGACAGAAAGAGAGGGAGGGAGAGAGAGAGACTGATGTTTGCTCTGAGGCCTGATGGCAGGGCCAGGGGAGGCGCTGGCTGGGCCGTCAGAAGCGACACTCGGCCCCCGAGTCAGCGTGACTCATTTAGCTGGAGCACCGACAGGCGGGAGGGCTGCGGCTCTCACCTCCACACAGTGCTCTAATGAAGCCCGTGATGCAAGCCGCGTTTGGAAGCAAGTAATAAGGAGGATGTGTGTGTGTGTGTGTGTGTGTGTGTGTGTGTGTGTGTGTGTGTCTGCGAGTGCATGTGCACTTACAATGATTGTGTGTGTGTGTGTGTATGTGTGTGTGTGTGTGTGTGTGTGTGTGTGTGTGTGTGTTATTGTGTAAGTGGGTATAAGTGTGTGTGTGTGTGTGCGTGTGTGTGTGTGTATGTGTGCAAAGGCATGTGTGTGTCTGTGTGTGTGTGTGTGTGTGTCTCTAACTACAGCAGCTCCTTTAATGGATATAAAGCAGGAGCGGGTCATCCCTGGTCAGTGTGGGGGGGAGTGAGGAGGTGAGGCAATGGGTGGGGTCCACACTGACTCAACTGGCCCCGACACGACCCGCCGTGGAGATCCTCTTTAATCAGACTGATGAAAGCTAAGAGTGTGAGTGTGTACGTGTGTGTGTGTGTGTGTGTGTGTGTGTGTGTGTGTGTGTGTGTCTGTGTGTGTGTGTGTCTGTGTGTGTGTGTGTGTTTTGTACCCATGGACTAAGACCAGAGGCATACTGTAGGCTACTGGGTTTACAATGCTAGTATCTAAGATTGTTTGTGTTCAATGAAATCTATTGTAAAATGTGAACACAAATAAAGGCATTAAAATGTGTGTGTGTGTGTGTGTGTGTGGTGTGTGAGTGTGTGTGCGCACGTGTATGGCAGAAAGTTAACGTTTACGTACGTGTGTGGGGGGGGGGGGGGGGTTTGGTGGGAAGTGTGACAGTGTGTCTCAGTTCTGCGTGTAGGTATGATCTAATATGTGTGAGTCTGCTTCCTTCCTGGGAAAGTATGCTGCCTTGTTAGGAATGCAGACAATCTGTGACGTGGACATTAAGGGGGAGTAGAGGGTGCGAGAGTGAGAAAGTATGCAAGCTGTGCATCTATAGATATGGGCCTAGATATAAAAGCCTAGATGTGCATGCTTGTTGTATCACTGAATGTGTGAGAGGATTAATGTGTGTGTGTGTGTGTGTGTGTGTGTGTGTAAGGGAAGAGGGGGTAGTGACTTAATATGTACAAATGTGTCACTTCTTTGGTCACACAGACACATCTACCGAAAGCGTGGGGTTAAGTAATAACAAAGTATTTCTTTGTTATTCATTGGTGTTCAACGTACAGTACAAGGGTCATGTGTGGCAGTGTGTGTGTTAGCCCAGAGATGTGTGTGTCCTCAGGAGTCGTCCTGCTGAAGAGACAGAGACCTATAGAACCTCCCTCCAATACTGGCCTCCCTGAGTGAGCTCATGGGTATTTCCAGTTATCCAGCACACAGAGAGAGAGAGAGAGAGAGAGAGAGAGAGAGAGAGAGAGAGAGGGAGGGAGGGAGAGAGAGAGAGAGGGAGAGAGAGAGAGAGAGACACACACACACACACACACACACACACACACACACAAAGTGGAAGTGTTCCGTGCCTTTGATTCATTTGTTCTGATGTTGTTGTTTGGTTTTCCTCAGCTCCTCCTCCTCCTCCTCCTCCAGCTGCCTGGGAACAGGAGCTGGAATTGTGAGGTAACAGGCCTCTGATGTAACAATCCAGGTGTGCCACGGCTGGAGGGAAAGGTGTGTGTGTGTGTGCGTGTGTTTGTGTGAGAAAGAGAGAGAGACGGTCTCTGTGTGAATTTGTTTGTGTGTGTGTGTGTACTTGAGAGAGAGAAACTGTCTTTGTGTTGGTGTGAATGTGTGTGTGTGTGTGTGAGTGAGAGAGAGTATGTCTGTCGCTGTCACTGCGTGTGTGTGTGTGTGTCTGTGTGTTTGTTTTGGGGGCATTACTCACACACAGCTGGCTAATGACAGGCGGGCTGAGGTGAAGGGGGGGGGGGGGGCACGTGAGAGAGTTGGTTGCACATCAAGCACCCCAGACAGAAGTGACTAACATCCCAGTGACAGAAGCTGTGGCCTAATCTAACTGTACCGTCTGTCTGCCCGAGGGTCAGAAACTGCGGTCAGGAAATAAGAGGGGGAAAAAAGCAACTGGAAATCTCCCAGGTTTCACACTGAGGAACAAGTTGATCCACATTAAGTTATTGGCTCATCTAAGAATTCAAGGGCTGAGAACCAAAGGGGCGTAAGTGACATTTTGGTCAAAATTGAGTTATATATATCACCTGAAAGCTCTTGATGAGCTCTCTTAGCTGACAAAATTCTAGAAGTAAAATATTTATAAATATATAGTTATTGAACAAAAACCAAAGGTCTTTAACTGTGAACTTATAGAAGCAGTTAGATTTGTTTTGGCTCTCCTGTAAATTGGTGAAATGTCACTTACGCCCCTTTGGTTCTCAGCCCTCGATTTGTCCGATAGCTTAAACGGTTATCTTTCCCTTTGTGTGGAGTATGGTGTGTTGTGTGTGTGTACAGGCTGTTCTGAGAGCACTGCAAGAGGCAGCTTTCACTGCAAAATACCAAGTGTGATTGCCGAGCAGCATGTGTTCAGTCAGACAGCCCTATTGTATTTGGACAGAGTCACCTGAATAGTCAACTCCTTCCCTTCAGTGTCAACACACAAGATAATTTGCCAGAAGACATATCCTGCATATCTCTTCGCTCATACCCCAACTAACCATACTACAATTTTAGCTATCGATTAGCCTCCATAGTGAAATTGAATCGAGGAGACGTGCATCACTCTTAGGCAGGGATCACATCAGCCGGTGGCAAGCGTAACGCAACGCTCAGAGCATAATAATAATCCAAAACATTCTCTCGTTACTAAGTTCAATCTTTGTTGCTACGTTCTTAGACGAATCTAATTGGTCAAAATACCTAAACATTCTAAAACTGATTGTGATGAGCCAAGCGTTGCGCTTCAAACTTGAACCAAGTTCAACTCCCAGTTTGCTCAACGCTAGCGTTACGCCAGCATTGTCACCGTTCCGCGGCCGAACCATAGAGAACAATAGGAAACCTGCCGCTTGCTAGTGTGATCCCTGCCTTACAGGCTGTGAAAACAAGCTAGTTTTAGAATTCATTGGGGAAAAAAAAGTCACTCTTCCATCCAGCGGCTTTTAGCGACAGAAATAAAGTTGCGGTGGCGGCTGGCTGCATCATTCTCCCAGCAAGAGTGGGTCTCCCTTGTTCCTTTGTGTCACTGTCACCGTGCTCTCTTGTCCTCGCCAGAAGGCAGAAGAAGCAGCGGCACTGCCTGCCTAGTCACACATACTTCGCTTCCACAAAGAGGTGGTCCCTCACAGCTCAGCTATGTTGCCGGGCAGAATAGGGCTCGGCGAAGCATCTAAAAGTAGACAATCGGAGGACAAAAAAGAGTCGAAGGACATTCCTGCCAGTGAGCAATTAGAGCTCCTCTTGCCCTCTCCTTTCCTAAGCTCCCTCTGTCTGTTTCTGTGGCGGGCTGCAGTTGAACTCGCGCACCCTCCTCTACAACGCTAGACGAGATTACACCAGCATTGGGGGCCCCCTGGACAGCACACAGGAGCCATTGATAAGTGGAAGGCTGAGAGTTTGTGTGTGTGTGTGTGTGTGTGTACGTCTAAGTATGTATCTGTGTGTGTGTGTGTACGTCTAAGTATGTATCTGTGTGTGTGTGTGTGTGTGTGTGTGTGTGTGTGTGTGTGTGCAGCCCTAACCTCTTTCTTCTTTATTTCTTTCTTTTTTTCTTTTTTTTTAACAGGCATGTATGATGATCTGCTTTGCAATGCTAAGCGTGCAATTAAACTCTCCTCATCCAGCATTAACCTATTCCCCTTGGAAATGTATTCCATGTGTCAGAAAACAAAACAAACAATCAAAGCAGGGGTCAGGGTACAGGAGCGCTCAACCAGTAGCCGCATCAGTGAATCGCATTAGCATACAGCCCAGGCCTGGTTACTGTACTTTATATCCAATAGGCACAACAAAGCCAAAAGGCAAACAGACTTTTTCGCCAGCCCAACTGGGTTGCATGAATGATATGGAGCTGAGGGAGAAACAATGACATCAGTGAAAACAGCTGAGCAGGTTATTGTCCATTGATCCACCATAGTGCCTGACTGTGCACATTTTTGAGTGGTCAGATGCAGGTGTGCGACACACACACACACACACACACACACACACACACACACACACACACACACACACACACACACACACACACACACACACACACACACACACACACACACACACACACACACACACACACACACACACACACACACACACACACACACACACACACACACACACACACACACACACACACACACACACACACTCTCACACACGTTTATAAGTCAATGAAGGAAATAACCATGCTCTTTTCAGGTCTCTGAGGGGAGAATTCAATAAAGTTGCCTCTGCTGGAAAAGCGCAAAGCCTCATCTAATCCAGAGAAAGAGAGAGAGGGAGAGAGAGAGAATGAGAGAGAGAGAAAGAAAGAGAGAGAGAGGAAGAAAGAAAAACAGTATCAAAGAAAGAAAAAAAGTGAGAGAAAAATCGACAGCACATAAGGGACAGAAATCTCAGAAGATTGAACAATAACCACAGCAACAACAACAACAACAACAACACACTGCATTTATACAGCGCCTTTTAGGACACCGAAAGTGCTTCACAGTGAATGGGGAACCTCACTAACCACCACCAACAGCCAGACCGACAGACTGCACACTCCATTCCAGAAACACAGCTAGTGACAAAGAGGGACAGGAACAGCTAGAAAGACACTAGACGCTTCCCCCACTGTCGGGCCAAAGCCGGGCCAAGGCCGGGCCAATGAAGGTGTGTGGAGGCTACTCGCTTCCCCGTTATCCCTTCTGATTATTCATCTGGCCTCCAAGGGGCATCTCGGTTTCTGGCCTAACCTTCACCCTCTGCTCAACCTGTGCCTAGTGGTGTTTGAGACGGCGTCAAGGTGGAAGGTGGGATTAATGGAGTTAGTGAATGGTGATTCAGCGTCAAAGCGATATAACTAGTAAGTCACTTAAGTTGCGTCAAAGCGATATAACTAGTAAGTCACTTAAGTTGCGTCAAAGTCTCCATTGCTTGCATGGCTAATTATCCAATGAAATGGTCAGTACGTGAAAGCATAGCTCTGCTTAATATGTGGGCATCTAAAGTGTGAGTGACAACAACTGAATCTACAGTAGGTGACGGCCGTAAGAGCTAAGTCATTTTGATATACGCGCGAAGCACCGGCCATCGTCACCTGTAAGCTCGAATTTCTCTATAGATAGAAACACACACACAAGCACAGCAAGTACAGACAGAGTGAGAGAGAGAGAACACAACAAATACTGAAAGATGAGTGCATGTGTGTGTGGGGGGGGGGTGCAAAATTCCTGGAAGCTGTCAGACCTTGACCTTTCCAAGTGAGTCATACTCAATGGCTGAGTAAAGGAATGAAGAGGAAAGAGTGGGGTGAGAGGTAAGAGGAGAGGAGAGCAGAGGAGCGGAGAGGAGAAGAGTGAAGAGGAGAGGAGAGGAGCAGAGAGAAGAGGAGAGGAGGTGAGGAGAGGGGAGGAACAGAGTGAAGAGGAGAGGAGAAGAGTGAAGAGGAGAGGAGAGGAGCAGAGAGAAGAGGAGAGGAGGTGAGGAGAGGAGACATGAGGAGAGGCGAGGAACAGAGTGAAGAGGTGAGGAGAGGAGTGGAGTGGAGAGGAGAGGAGAGGAGTGGATTGGAGTGAAGAGGAGAGGAGAGGAGCAGAGGAGCTAGCTAGCCAAGCCAGGAGTGTGTGTATGTGTGTGTGTGTGTGTGTGTGTGTGTGTGTGTGTGTGTGTGTGTGTGTGTGTGTGTGTGTGTGTGTGAGTGTGAGTGTGTGTGTGTGTGTGTGGAGGGGGGATACAGAGCACAAAGAGCAGAGGCTGCTGGCCAACAGCACAGAAGGACCTGGGATGGATTATTTATGCAGAGGCTCTTAAGATGAGCCCATCACACACACACACACACACACACACACACACACAGCTGAGGGGAGAAGACACCAGCTGAGAGACAGAGGCAGAGAGGAGAGGAGAGAGTGAGAGGGAGATAGACGAGAGAGAGAGAGAGAGAGAGAGAGAGAGAGAGAGAAGGGGGCAGCTCATCTCTGAAGCACAAGAGGCTCTTTGGACTAAAAATACTGAGTAGCGTTGAGTGTGGCGGAGAGGCATTGGTGGGCCGGTGGTGGAGAGGTGGCTGCACTGGAGAACACAACACACACATCACACACACACACACACACACACACACACGCTCATACATACCCCAATATGGTGACATACTGACACACCAAAAACGCCTCTATATCTCTTTTTCTCTCTCA
Organism: Sardina pilchardus; assembly: GCF_963854185.1. Lineage (NCBI taxonomy): Eukaryota > Metazoa > Chordata > Actinopteri > Clupeiformes > Clupeidae > Sardina > Sardina pilchardus. Next base: position 16,356,137 of record NC_085005.1, on the reverse strand, counting down.
CGCTAACACGCACACTCACACACACAGTCACCATCTGGCGCTTGCACTGGCTCAGCTGAATCACAGTACACCTGCAGTGGGCTGAATCACAGTACTCCCCCCCCCCCCCCCCCCCACACACACACACCTCCCCCCCCCCCCCCCAGAGGCTCCAGTGGAGACTCAACCTGTCTCTTTGGGGACCGACGCCTCACGAGGAGGGATGCTGTCCCACCTTGAACCGTCGCGTGTCGCTCGACCCTGCCGATTACAGCCCTCTGACTCACCTAAGTCACCTCACGCTACTGACGAGAAGGAAGGCAACACCCCACCCTCCACACACACACACACACACACACACACACACACACACACACACACACACACACACACACACACACACACACACACACACACACACACACACACACACACACACACACACACACACTCACACAAACGCACACTTCTCAGATCACAAACAACCTCCTGTACTTCAAAGGCGAAGGGACCGTGCCCCCACCCCAGGATTCCGTGTCCTGTTATTTGAACTGCAAAAGAAAAACCAGGGGAGAGAGAGAGAGAGTAAGAGAGGGAGAAAGATCTAAGGGTTATAAAAAAGTGACCTGAGACCAAAGGAGTGTGAGAGAAGGAGAGGGGAGGGATCAAAATGTGTGGTGTGATGTGTGTGGTGTGTGATGTGTATGTGTGCATGTGATGTGTGTGTGTGTGTGTGTGTGTGTGTGTTTAAAAGCCCATCACAAAAGCCCAACACACACCTAACATATCTAAGGGAAAACTTCCAGTACTGGATGCTCATCAGAAACCAAACAATGGTTTGTGCAGACAACCATCGAATTTCAGTGCTTTTCAAGTGAAAAGTGCAACAAGAGGCGAAACGGTCCACTCCCTGGACATCAGCGCCAGATTGGGTCGCCATATGCACACCTTGAACAAACACACTCAGCCACACTGAAGGCCTGAGTATCAGAGGCAGACATCCCGGGTTCAGAAAGTAAAAGTCCTGCCAAGTATTTGATCCAACCATTTAGTGAACCAGCTCGTCCTAATTAGCTGCCAGGTAGATCAGATAATTAGTGATATCACCTGTGTCAAGTGCACAGGTAGAACGAATATATGGCAGGACGTTTACTCTCTGGGACCAGGAATGTCCGCCTCTGCTGAATATACTGTACTTCAAAAGATGCAGCGGACACTCTCTCCATAGGCAGAGCCGGCTACCTTGAGAGAAGAGAGCTTTGGGAGCACTAGTGCCCTTTTGTAAAGGGTACTGTGTGAACACAGGGTGAATTCTGAAGCAACCCAAACTTCATTTCCCATCCTCCCGTGTCAAGAACACACGTTGGGAGTCAAACCACGCCTGCCTCGACTACTGTTGTGAGGAAGTGTAGTAATGTCTGTGTTTAGCGGCTTCACCTGCGCTCGGCACCTTCCAGATGGAGCCGTGCCAAGATGGCTGCGGGCACTCTACAGTGATCAAAGAAAAAGAAATGAACTCCGCAAGACTACAGCTTCATACCGCGTGTCAGAAATACAACGGCCATCCTCTGCGCAGAAGAGGGCATTGATTCGGTTTAAGATGGAATTGTGGAAATGTCAACTAAATGAAGACAAAAAAGGTTTATAAATGGAAACATCTTGAAATAAAAAGAAACATCTTAACTTCGCTGATTGACTGATGTGTAGACAGAACTAAGTGCGGGGGGAGAGAGGCAGATTTGTCCTCATGTCCGAACGCAAGCCATAGCAGATGCGTTCTCCAGTCTCTCTCTCTCTCTCTCTCTCTCTCTCTCTCTGCTAACTAGATTTGAAAGGCTTGAGCTCTGTGTGGGCAAACAAAGTCGTGTGCAGCAACATAATCCGGGAAGAGAGGACGGTGGTGGTGGGGGAAGGAAAAGATATTTAATAAGAAACATTTCCAACATAAGGATGTACAGGCTCAAACAGGCTGCTGAAGGATGATAAATACCGCTTGCGCGCTAGTGGACAGCCCAGTTTATCCCCACCTCAGAGGACGAGGACAGACTGTGGCTTCTGTGGCTGGTCTGTCTGTCTGTCTGTCTGTCTGTTCTTTCGTCCTAGACCACCCCCAACTCTGTCATCCTTCCCCTCCCTTCCTCTCCTCTCACTTTCCTCCTGCAGCTGGACTCTCTTCTCTCCATTTCTTCCCATCACTTCATCTCCTCTCTCTCTCTCTCTCTCTACCTCTTGCTCTCTCACACTGTGTCTTTCTCTCGCTTGCTTGCTTGCTAACACCCACCCACACAAACACCTCTTCTGCCTTCTCTTCATCTCCCTCCCTCCCTCTCTCTCTCTCTCTCTCTCTCTCCCTCCCTCTCTGGATTTCTCTCTTTCCATCTCTCAAGTTGTCTCTCTCTCTCTCTCTCTTTCTCTTCCCCCCCACCCTCTCCCTCTCATATATATCTGGGCCACTGAAGGGGAGGATGAGTAAGAGCTGGCGGCTGTGGTGCCAGATCCCTGTCAGCCCAGCAGGGGCTTGTGCTGATGGCGTGTGCAGACAGCAGCCCGTGAAACCAGGAACACCACGCCACATCCAAAAGCACCAAAACAGAGAGAGAGAGAGAGAGAGAGAGAGATTGAGAGAGAGAGAGAGAGAGAGAGAGAGAGAGAGAGAGAAAGAGAGAGACAATGAGTGACAGTGAGTGACTGACTGACTGGCTGACTGAATGAGTGTGTGGGTGTGTGTCACATGGAGAGAGAAAGAGTGAGCCAGGGGAAAGAGAGAACGAAAAAGTGCAAGGGGGAGTAGGAGAGAGAGAGAGAAAGAGAGGAGAGAAGAGAGGGAGAGAGAGAGAAAGAGAAAATGGTGCACAGGGACGGTGACGCATTCTTCAAGCTCACAGAGGGAAGGAAGCCTTCATGGTCTGAAAGGCTGTCTGTGAAATTCCAGTTTGTGTCGTGGGTGGGAAGGTGGGAGTCGGCGAAGCCATGCTAAAATTGGAAGGTTTATTTCAACATATTAGTGGCTCTTTTGCTGGTACAGTGCTGTGAAGGGGTGCTAGAGGAGCCCCATACTGTGGCATGAACTGACGGAGAATCCGCCGGCTCTCCAGCGGGTGAATTTTAGATGCCCACCTACCACCCAAGCGCAGGTTGGGCTTGCAATGTTTACTGGCTCACACACACACACACACACACACACACACACACACACACACACACACACACACACACACACACACACACACACACACACACACACACACACACACACACACACACACACACACACACACACACACACACACACACACACACACACACACACACACACACACACACACACACACACACACACACACACACACACACACACACACACACACACACACACGAATGCAGCTGAATGAGTGACAGCCATTCCATTCACCAGCACATATTTAGACACTGCGGGTTCAAACCTGGTAAGTGGGTTTTGAGGCGAAAGGGAGCTTTAAAAATGGCCTGCTTGTGCTGTGAAGCGGTGGATGCATTATTGATGGTGGAGCAGTGCCTAGCCTATTTCTTGGCAGGGGATGTAAATATCTGGTATTCCTATAGGGCCCATACGTACCGAACATTCCCAGGAGTGGCCACATCACAGAGACTACATCAGGTTTTGCACTGTGCTCACAGAACGCACAGGCTCCAGGAAATCAGAATCACACGCACGCACGCACGCACGCACGCACGCACGCACGCACAATGTAGCCCTGCTGCGACAAGTCCCCGTCCCTTTGAAGCCGAGCGGAGGCTCTCATGGAAACTAAGTGACTTGTGTGTAATCTGGGACAACTGCATCGCCCCGCGATTAGAGCGTGGAGCTCGCTGGCATTTACCCACGTTGCACCTCTCTCAAACAGCTTCCTCTCTCTCTCTTTCTCTGTCACACACTCTCTCGCTCTCTCCCTCTCGCTCACGCTCTCACACTCTCTCATTCCCCTCCCCATCAGCAATGAATAAGTAAACAGAGGAAAGCACACACACACACACACACACACACACAGTGGTTCTCCCTTTTAAAAGGTTCCGTTCCATTTAGCAGTGGCACCTAGTCTAAGAATAGCAGAGAGAAGCGGAGCTGTTGTAGGTAGTGGGCCCGAGTGGGGGAAGAGGCTGGGCGAGAGGTATTGATTTGCTGTGTGGGTGTGTAGCTGAAGTAGCCTTTAGGGCACACACACGCACACACACACACACACACACACACACACACACACACAGAGAAGAGAGATGCGCTCTTCGCTAAGTGTTTGTGCAAGTGTGTGGGCATGATCAAATAAGTGCCTGTGTGAGTGTGTAGCTAAAGCATCGATGCATGACTGTGTCCATGTGTGCTCGGACTGTGTGCATGTGTGTAGTCCTAGAAGCATCTCTCGGACCATCTTTCTTGTCGTCTCTCTTGTTCTCTCTCTCTGCACATGTTTGTTTGGGTGTGTGTTAGGGATGGCGAAAACTACTAATTTTCTTGACCGACCACCGAGCCTCATTAGCCGGTTGAAACCGGTTAACCGATTCGTTTAAAATATTTTACGCTATTTGAAATAACAGCCACGCAACTTTGCAACTCTGTCGCATCTCTCTGTCCCCCGCTCACACACACAGCCCCGGCGGCGGCGCCGCACTTTCACTCACGTCACTGTTTTTAAAATCCCCTAGAGCGCGAAACATGAGTCCCGCAAACCAAGGAGCTTGTAAATAAGTGGAGGACAAATGGCTCCTTCGTTTCGAAATGGTTTGGGTACAAGGTGATCGCGTTGCAAATAAAGGCGTTTGTCTAGCGTTAGAAGCTCATTTGAAACTGAAATTGCCGCGGCTCACTTAAGAAAATGACAGCTCCGAGGAGACGCCGCTATTTTGAGGAAGTAGGCCTACTAACAATAATAAAGAAAGATGATCATCATTACCTTATCTGTTACCATTGCTGACCCTTCCTGACCCTTCCTGAAATGTAGATGTAATGTATTTCCAAATCTAAGCCCATCTTATGCGGAAAGTTGCTGCAACACGATAAAAACCAATGGATAAAACGGGCACCTCCAGATTGCAAAAGACGCACCGGCCAAGGTGCGAATGTTTTTATTGGTTTATTAAGTAGCCTACAAGCAGGCGAGTTATTACAAATTGAGTGTGAGGGATAATTTGTTAACTTCACGCAAAAAAGACCTTGGAATGAGATAGCTAGCTGTAGTAGCGTTTAGTCCACTGTCTATAATAATAGCCTAATTTAGAGATAGTTTTTTTTTTTTTAACCGACTAGCGACAACTTTGATCGGCTAACGTGGATACGGTCAACCATCGGTCAAACAGTCACCGGTTAACATCCCTAGTGTGTGTATGCGTGTAAGTGTGTTCATTTGTTTGTTTATCTGTTTGTGTATGTGTGGGGTAAGGGGGTAGGTGTCTGTTTGTGTGTATGTGTGTGTGTGTGTGTGTGTGTGTGTGTGTGTGTGTGTCCCTCGTGGGAGATTCTAATGATCAAGAGGAATGGGGGCCCGGCAGTGATGGCAGTGAACGCTGGCTGAAGGACAGCCTCTCTCCAGCCCATCTTTCTCTCTCTGCGGTGGGCTCGTCTCTACCCAACCAGTCTCCCACAGCCTTGGGCTCTCCCCCCGCTACCTTCCAGTCACTTCTTCCAGCTCTCTTTGTTTGCACTGCCTTTACAATATGTGGCCATTTATGAGGTACAATGCAGTCCTCTCCACTTCATCATCACAGATTGCTTTCTTTCTCAAGAGAGAAGGAGGAAGAGAGAGGGCAAGAAAGCAAACGAGAGAGAGAGAGAGAACAGAGAGTGAGAGTGAGTAAGGGAGCGAGTGAGAGCAAGAGAGAGAGAGAGAGAGAGAGAGAGAGAGAGAGAGAGAGAGAGAGAGAGAGAGCAACAGAAACGAGAGCGAGAGAGGAAGAGAAGGCCAAAGGGTCCCAGAGAGAGGTCCATGATCGCGTAATACGCGTATCCATCAAAATGATGTAACATGATTGAGGGACCAATCAGACAGTGGCTCCCATGGACACCAGTGAAACTAGAAGGCCTCTCTCTCCACCCCTCTCCCTGCAGCCCACCCATCTCCTGGAGCCTGACTTGTGTCTGCCTGCCCAGGCAAGGAGCTGCTGCCTCAGGAGCCACAGCACTGATTGGGGTAACCAGAGTTCACATCAAAACTTCGCTGCTGCGACAGCGTTAGCCCTGTCCTGAGATGGGGGGGGGGCACATGGCGTGGGGGGCTGAGCGCGCCACACACACACACACACACACACACACACACACACACACACACACACACACACACACACACACACACACACACACACACACACACACACACACACACACACACACACACACACACACACACACACACACACACACACACACACACACACACACACACACACACACACACACACACACACACACACGTTTGAGAAAGTAGAAATAATATTCCTGAATAGCAAACAACACAGACCTTTAAAAAAAAAATGCAACATGCAGAAATTCAGTGAGCGTGCACTGCAAGCATGAAATGTACACAAAGAAGGTAAGACTGGTAGACAGGTTGAGGAAAAGAGAGATAGAGAGACGAGATAAGAAAAAAAAAGGAAATACAGAAGAGCGAATACAGAAAGACAGATGAAAATTGGGGAGTATAACAAGGGAGGAGGAAACAGAAGTGGAGGAGGAGGAGGAGGGGAGGAGAAAGAGAGGGCGCTCAGTACTGTAATTAACGACAGTGGAGTGGGAGAGCCTGTCAGGCAGCAGGGCAGCATGTAATTCCAGCCCTCTCTGAGGCAAACACACAGCACATCACAGAACAGAACAGAACGGAACAAAACGGAACAGGGGGAAAGAAGAATGGAGAGAGAGAGAGAGAGAGAAAGAAAAAGAAAACACAAAGGGGGGGGGGGCTAACTTGGTGTGGGGCCAATGATGGGCTTCGGCTGAAGCCACCATCAAATCTCTTAAAGACGACAGTAATGCTCAGATCAGTAAACAGCAGCGGGAGCTTGCTCGCCCGACTGAAGCCCGGCCAGGGATGAGGGCCGAGGGGCGAGAGGCAAGAAACGGGGAGGCAGGACGGACGAAGAGGGGTTCAAACGCGAGCTGCCGGTTTCTGCTCGGAAACCGAGCGAGTCGGCGTGACCGCGATCGTACTGTAACTGATTACAAACCGCTGCGGGTAATAGCAACAATGCAAGGAGTTCCATTGTCAATAGGGCTCGTAGTGAGTCGCTGCAGGCCTGACATGCTTACTGGGGGAGGGACATGGCTGCAAAAGTGTTATGCACAACATGCAAATGTTAAATGTGTATATTCTATACATAATGTGTCCTGAAAGTTCTAAAAAAGTTTTTTTCTTTTTTTTTTTACTGAATACCGAAGTGTCTGTCTATAAGCATATTATTGCCTATGATCACCAAGAGAGCTTCTTTGCTGGTGGATATACAGCATGCACTGCCGCAGGGAATTCAGGGGAAAAGGAGTGGGAGGAAGAAAATTGAGAAAGAAAGAGAGAGAGAGAGAGAGAGAACCATGCACGAAAGCAAGATGGAAAGACAGCAAGATAAAAAAAGAAAGAAAGAAAGAAAGAAAAAACTGTTCTGTGATAAAGGGACAGGGATCCAGTAAAAATGGGGCCAAAATCAACCAATCACAACGACTGCTGCTTACAGTATCTGACTCCTCGACCCGTAGAGCAAAAGGTGAGGGTGTCAAATTCACACAATCTGATCTGAGTAATTTCTCAAGCACGTTCTCTTGATCAAGAGCTGTTCTGGCTCGTCTATGATCAACTGGGTTGTTTTTGGATTCCACAACGACATGGTTACCAGGAAACATAAGCAAGGAGAGACACTTTCCAGCCAATTGCCTCTGTTCTTGGATGGCATGGATCTTCCCGTCATCCCAAAAGCCACAAGTCCATCAAAAATAAGTAACTTCTGTGGGACTGTTATGCTAGATGTGCGGCCATCAGTTTGTGTGGGTTACGATGAGCTGCAACAAGATGAGTGAAAACAAGACGTGAACTGCTCTGTAATTGTACCATGACCAAAAATGCTTCTCGCCCAGGCGGGAAAAACAGTAAGGAGAAATCAAGACACGCACAAACCATCGGAGATGCTTGTGACGTGAAAGTGGGAATGTCGTAGGAAGCACCTTCGAGAAGGAAAAAAAAAAAAAAAAAAACCTTGACCGGAAAAATCTGTAACCTCACAACCGTGGCATGTCGGTGTGCATCCGGGACTACGAGGCTCACCATGTGGCGTTGTGGGATGAGCGAGCCCTGCAGTGCAGGATGTGAAACTCTGTCCTCTCCCTCACACACACACACACACACACACACACACTTTTCCAGTCTGTCAGAGTATGGCGCGTCTCGCTGGCCTGTTGACGACCAGATGCTGCAGCGCTCACTCGCTCAGGCCGGGGGGCTGCGGGGGCCAGCTGTCTGGCGGCGGGCCAGCGGCGTCTCTTGTCTCTCTCTCCCCGTCTCCCTCTGCGAGGACCAACAAACACCTCGCGAGGTGAACTCATGAGCAGGAAACGCTTTTGTGGCACTCGGTGTTGTCCGCCGCGCCTGTGGAAGGAAGGGGCCGGGAACGGGAGGTGTTTGTCTTCCCCTCGCTCAGATATGCGAGTAAACCGACCCCGAGAATGTCACAGCGGCTTCTCGGTGACCAATAAGACCGGCACGTTTTTCCTTGTCGCCCCAGAATACATTTCTGAGCATCATAGTCGTTTGAACAGAATTTCGAAGCGAAAGATTATTTTTGGGACAGTGCATGCAATAGACCTGTTAAGACATCTCGTGTAAGAGAACCAAGCAAGCAGCCCTCTCCTCTGTATACCAAACTACCATTGCGCAATGCTGTTTGACAACATGAAACCTGCTTACACTAGCACTGGCACAAAGGACTCCGGAATCTTTGAGCAAGTTCTTCAATGCCAACAATTCCGCAAGGGCTTGTTACGAAGGCAGACAAATCAAACACACACTGCGCTAAAATGGCTGCAGATCTTGTGTGCGAATGAATGAAATGTGTCTGAAAATAGGAAAGCGAGCTGCCTGCTGCAGTTATTGGAGGAAAGAACGCGCACAACCAAAATCTGCCACAATCCTGTCAGATGCTCTGCAGTCAGCCTCATCCTATGAAACAGTGAGTGGGTGAGAGCACAATGGAGGAATAAAAAAGAACAGCAGCACAACACAAGATGGCTAATCTTTCTCTCTTGCCTCCTGGTGGGAGAGAGAGACCCATTATTTTCAACAAACACTGTGATTACCGGCACGTCTCATGTGGGCTGCTGTAACTCCCGCTCTGCTGGAACCAGAGCTGGAGCTCAGATGATGATGAGCTTTATTATCATTTATAAATGTTCATTAGCGTGCGCTTAGTCATTCAGTAGACGACCTATCCAACTTAGGACTTTAGACAGATACAGTATCACACGCATCTGTGTTAGTGCTCCCTCGGTGGGCATTGAACCCCTAACCTTAACCATGTTTAAAACCTCTGCCAGGTGCAGGGCTGTGCAGTGCATGTATGTAGCACATGTTACAAAAATCAGTCTGTGGATGATTTACCAGCTTAGAACCATTTTATTTAAAAATGTGTTCTAGAGTGTAGGCTACAGATGAGGTGTTTGCAACTGCATATTGATGCAAGAGATTTTGTGGATTGTGCTACAAAGCTATCAACTTCTGCATCACCAGTGCTATGAACAACACCAGGAGGCCTTCCTGTGGCTTACACTGCAATTTAGACACACTTACATGTTGCTAAATGTTAGCACACATGCATGCATTCACCTTTAAAATGTGAAACAAGCTGTAACATGTGTCCACTTCAAAGGGAAAAGCGACAAGTAAACATTTCCAAAAAACACTGAGAATCTTCGCATACTTCTTCAGATTACCTGACAGCATGTGAAGGAATGTACAATAGAGAGTCTCGTTCTGCCTGAAAAGAAAAGAACCTGACATCTGGGACATTTCCGGGCCCATGACACAGGCACACAGGTTGTCAATATAAAGACGGCTAAAAAACGATCACGCATGACCAAGCAATGCTTGGAGGCTTTAAGGTGTCTGGAAGACAAAACTTCACATAAAAACCTTGTCTCTGTAGCCTAAAGCCAGAGATAAAGTTCTAGTTCACGGTGGCTGGGGGCTTGTTAGTCTTGAGAAGACAGTCAGTCGTTTTCTTCGCTTTTCTCTTTCAAACGACAGCTGGTTACAGTTGAGACGGGAAAAAGGTGCAGACTTGACCTGACGACCTGACAGTATACCTCTCAGGCATGAGGCATTAAGATATTTGTGTGTGTAGGCTGGAGGCCACACACATGGTCCAAGGGAAAGACCAAATCCCCAAAGCAGGTTAGAGCAGACACACAGAGAGACAGAGAGACATAGACACAGACACTCTCACACACAGATATCTCATTGCCAATGTGAAAACCTGTAATTCAACATTTAAATACACTTTATGGTTGTATGGGAATGCAATTTAAACGTGTAGCATCAGCACTGGGCAAACGCTTTCTGTATGGGAACTGAGACCCGTTACTGTATCGTTATGGGAGAATGGTTGTGCATGCATACGAGTGTCTAATCCTAGGTTTTTATAACTGGGACTTTAAATCCCATAAAGCAAAATTAAGCACCGCAGTTTACAGTCTTTGCACATCACAAGGTGTTTCCAAACATATAGATCTTCGATTAAGGTTTACAGGGGCTTGTGGTAAGAGGCAACACACGCACACACTTAGTATAAGCAACACAGGCGACGGCCATGGGCATCCAGGCTCAGACAGGCTCACAGACCTCCACCACAGTAAATGTGAGGGGGTCCCGGAGGGCGACCAGAGTCCATTTCCCGATCTGCCACAGCAGTTATGTCACCCTTCTGCAGGGCCCCTGATCCCTGCTGCTGACAGGATAAGCTGTGGCGACAAGTTGGGGCGGATGAACTACACAGGTGAAGCTTATAAATCTATCCAAACCCATCCCGGACTTGGCACACACGACTTACGACAAGGAGGCATCGTTCTGCCGGGAGACGCAAACCAGCGGTACAGGAAAATCCAGAGTCTCTGCCAGAAATAGTGAGGGTGAGACAATGGATTTGCTGTATTATGGACCGTGGGAGAACCGATCCCTGTTTTGATTCGTCAGTGGACTGTTTAGGGCTTTGCTTTTATCCAGGGCAACCTCCGCACCGCCCACAAGTCATCTTCACTCAGCTTCCCTTCCCTTGTTTAATCGATAGCAGACATTTCAAAAGCTCAGGGCCACATGATATATGAAGCACATTCACATAGTGCTTAAGGAGTTCAAATAGCGCTCAAAGCTCTGTATAGTCAATGGGATGCATTTGTCTACCTATAGGACTGACAATAAATCACTTGCAGGAGCAAGTGTTTGAACATGTGATGGTTCGTTATCCACATGAAGGACACTTTGACATGACCGCAAGGGGAGTGGACGTCAAATCCATGAGCCTTCAATGACCCATCCTCATCCCTTTCAACTCCTGAGCCTTGTTTGCACCTGTGGCAGCAAAGCGAAACCATCACCCATGGTTAACTAATGGCCATCCTAAGTCTATATGACTTACATAACTCCTTCACATTCCATCCCATTTCATTCCATTTCATTCCAAGGCAGATGCTGACCGGACAGATAAGACAGGTTACAGGTCTATATTGATATTCTAGAATCATGTATTGCAAACAAGTCTGAGAAATAGTAGCCAAAAGCTTACCACTGAAAACATGACTAAAGATACAGTAATGTAGGCCTATTTTCCCAAATTCATTGCAGGGTCTGGGGTGATTCTACACATTAATGTCACTATAAGTTATATTTTATTGGCTAATGTGGTAGAGCAGCATAATAACACCAAGATCGTGGGTTTATTCCAAAGGAGCAATCGTGGTAATAAAATATATAGGCAGCCATTACTGAAAGTTGGTCTGTGTTTGAAATCTCTGGCACCACAAAATCAGCCTACATTTCTTCATGTTGCAAATAGTTTTTTACTTGGGACAGCTAAAGCAAAACTCACAAACTCTGCAGACACTAAACAAACGCCAGTTTGACAGCCCATCTGATTTGAGATGAAAGTCGCACCTCTGTCTGTCACTTACCCAGTGACATAAAAACAATCATGTGGGAAGCTGACCTCTTCTGATGAACCGACAGCTACAGTCTTTGCATGCCGTCACGTACATCAGGGTGAGATTAATCTAGGGTCCTTAACTTGTTCACGGTTCATGGTATCACACTGTCAAGTGCATTATTGGCACTCTGATGGACTGGCCCACAATGCACCATTGTCCTCGCAATTGCTCCGACCCACAGCTTGCCATTGTTTCAGCTAACGATTTCTTTTTTCCTTTTTAAATGGGTGGTCCATTACGAACCTGCTCGCATGAACGCCTCCCACTTTCCCTCCATTTCACTCTCGCCGAGATCACCTGTTATTCTCCGTCACCCCCTCACTCCCCATCGTCCCTTCCCTCTTCTCCTTTTTTTGTTTTGTTTTTTTCTTCACCCCGTTTCGCACACTGCAATCATTTTTCCACTCTGAACCAGCATTCATGTGAGAGATTGAGCGTGAGTGGGTGAGTGGGTGGAGACAATAGCTGCCACTAAGGGCTGTTGGGACTGCACTGAGAGAACTACGAGGGTGGGGGGTGGGTATGGATGGTGGTGACGGTGGTGGTGGGGTGGGGGACCTGCAGATTGCCAGAACATTCTGCTGCGCACATTTATTTTGATAAATGAGGGTCACCCACTCCTTCCCCTTTTCCCCTTTCGCAACGCAAAACTGCTATTGAGGCCGCGCAACTGAGGCCTTTGTGAGGAGGGTGCTTGAACGATCTTCACCTGAAAGGGGAGGGGAGGATGAGGAGGAGGACAAGACTAATAGGCTAAGGGGCTAATGAGGCTTTGTTTGGAGAGGAGAGGGAAATGAATGTGTTGTTTGCAAGGTCCTCTAGGCTCCTACGGGGGGAGGGGGTGGAGGAGTGGGGGTTCTGCACATAAAGTTAATTTCACATCTCTCAGATCTTTCGGTGTTACACAACCCAGAAGTGCTGGGGCCTTATTGGCAGCGCATGCCTTCAAATCCTCCTGTCATATGCAGCACTTACCTCAAAAACCTGTCTCCTTGGCAACCCCCTTGCATGTGCAAATCCATCATTAAACGAAAAGAGCCGGACAATATGTGCATCACTGGCGGCCCTCCCGCAACCCAATTAGAGCACAGACTACGGAAGTGTTTGATGACTTACTTGTGTCTGTGATTTAGCTTGGCATCAAAGGCAGCTCGCTGGCTTCACTGAACACCTCCAAGGCTGACCTGAAAGAAGAAAGATGGGTATATATTTATTTATTTATTTAAAAAAAAAAAAAATCAAAACCTTCCTCTCAATCTATAAATCTGGCAGCATCTTAGGAAATACAAAGTCAAAAGCCTCCTTCTGATTGATGTACGCATCCAAAAGGTTTCTGTGCCTAACACATGTTAGACACATGTGAGCATAGTAGGAAATGGGCTGAATGAACACAGTTGTGGATAGCTTTACATCTCCAGTAGGAAACATTCAAACACCAGCCTTCACTTTGAGAGAGAGATGGAGATAGAGAGAGAAAGAGAAAGAGAGAGAGGGAGAAAGAGAGAGAGAGAGAGAGAGAGAGAGAGGGAGGGAGAAAAATCAGGAGGGTCGTAAGATAGGGGCCGTTTCTATATGCATTCTTTTCCAAACTTGATGTTTCATGACGGTTCACAAGTTCATGAGAACACATCAGTAACTGACGTAGTAGCCTACGGTTCCAATTCAAAAGTTCACATTCGGTCTCAAAGTCTAAAGTCTAAAGAGTAGGGAGGAAAGGATGCAGAGTGAAGACAGAACAGTGAGAGAGAAAACAGGAGAGAAGCTGGAGGGGTATCACAATAGCTGCTACATAAGCTATACAAAGCCTCCACAGGCCCCAACGTGGCCTTCTTCTGCAGAGAGAGAGAGAGAGAGAGAGAGAGAGAGAGAGAGAGCGAGAGAGAGAGAGAGAGCGAGAGAGAGAGAGAGAGAGAGAGAGAGTGTGCAGAAAAGAAAGAAAACAGTAAAGAAGCCAAAAGGGTATTATACTAGCTGCTATACAAGCTGTGCAAAGCCCCACCACAGGGCGCTGTGTGCCTAAGCCTTCCACAGCTCTCACAACTCCAGTCCCTCCACCACCATGATCCACAGGGCCACAGATCTCAGTCACGGCCAATCAGAGCCTTTCAGAGGGGCTTCCTGAAGATGTAGCTGACAGGCTTCCTCCTGTCGCTAGCTTCCCTTTCCCCTAACAGCCACATCCAATCCACCTCTGGGAGTGTGACTGACAATAGCTCTTCCCTCTGGGGGAACCTCTGAGCAGCCAGGTGCTCTGCTTGCGGCGAACTTGAAACCTCATTTCAGTCAGAGGCAGAGAGGGATTCAGGAGGTGCAACTTGGGGTGGGCTGGTTCTCAGCGCTGATGTCTCATCAAGAAAAAAAAAAGGAAGGAAAAAAAAAAGGTCCTTTGGGACTACGGCGTGGAAGCATCCGTGGAACACAAGCTAATTAGTTCTGCTCTTCACATGTGACGGCAACACGTTTGACGGCAACTCAGAAGGAAAGAGAAGTATAGCAAGAAGGAAGTGGAGCACAAAACAAATAAAAAAACAATACTTCATTTAACCCCTGTGTGGAGGTTGTTTTATTTTAATTGATTGGAGATTAGCTCCCAGTGTGTGTGCACTGTGCAGGGATAGGCTGCCTGCCATCCTGAGGCATCACCTAGGGGGCCTCAAGGATGATGCCAGACTTGCCCGGCCGGTAACCATGGCAACGGTAATCACAGCAAAGCGACTGAAGGGGAACTCGGAGTGCAGCACTCGAGGAAGGGGAGGGGCACAGCTGATTGTGCTTGCCTGTGTCACCGTGACCTTCGTGGGCTATAAAATATTAAAACAGCAAGTGCCATCACTCTTGTTTTAACATGCAATTTCCACCAGTTAGCCAGACTCTATGGTTCAACCCTAATTTCTCAACACTCATTCTCTCCCAAAACTCCCTCTTACTAGGCTTTTTTTTTTTCAGATGATGATCCCAAATGGATGAACGCATATAGAAGGACATCAAAACATTTAGTGCAGACTTTCTCTGGAACCTGCAGCTCACACTCACACACACACACACACACACACACACAGCAACAGTGTTGTTTCTCCTCTCCACTCAGCACAGGCAGAACAGTGCGTCCATCTGCTGGAGTGGCGGATGAGGGAGGTGCAAAGTGGTCAGATATTTCAGGACTCGCGCTCCGAGGTTTGGCGCACTGGTAGTCGTTTATCACACGCCTGTTCATTTCCTCCCCATTGTCTGCGTTTGTTTCCTTGCGCCACACACATACAAAGCAGAACAACGTGCACGCAAACAATGGAACACATTCACATCACACACTAGTTAGCCTTTGCACAGCCTCGATCATTTCTTGTATTAGAATTAACAGAGTTGCTCAAATAATAGTTTCAGCCCTAAATGTATGCAAAGAAACACTACTGAAACACGGCACTTGTTGTGTGTCAAGAGTACCGTAAAAAAGAACTCAATATTGAAAGTCACAAACATGTCTGCCATTGACAAAAACCTCTGAGCCAAGGACATAACCCTGAACTTAGAGAGGAAAGTGCCGTGTTTTCCGGATCTTTTAATCCAGAGTGGTCATGGCATTGTGGAGGTCCCCAGAGGACTCCAACCCATCTCAATGATTATAGTCAATTGGGTTATCTAAACATTTACTCTTCAGATCCTTCTCTTATTGCCTTCTGAGAACACAGAGGGCCCTTTCAGAACCAATTTCCATCCCAAAGAATATATCCAGCAAACACACACTTTAGAAATGGCAGCATTCCAGCAGCTTCGGAAGGTGCGCTTAAGGCGAAAAAAAGTATTTGACACACTACCGAACGTTTCTGTAAGGTTAGCAACAGAATGACCTATTTCATCATGATGACTATCTAAAAAAAAGGAGGCGTGACAAGAGAAGGTTCTTGTTAACTACCGCCGTGTCAGCACCAGGTATGGCAGACAAAAAAGGCTGAAGAGAGGACCTCCAAAGGAGCTCGTCCCCACGTCCCCACGTCCCCCCCAATCTTTCCAACCTGAGGTCTTTACCTCTGCTTCAGGGACCCCAAGGGGATTCAGTTCAGCTCTATGAGGAGGCATTTTGGGACTGTATCCGAGAGCAAGTCACAGGGGAGACTGATTACCCTGAGAAAAGGTCTGTCTGCATTCCTCTACAGAGGGGGAGAGGGACGGGGAGAGAGGGAGAGAGAGAGAGAGAGAGAGAGAGAGCAGGGTAAGAGTGACAGAGAGAGTGAGTTTGTAAGAGAGAGAGAGAGAGGACTGGAGAAGATCTGTGAAACCCATAGTACTGACCCAGCCAAAACCACAGTATCCAACAGCTGCTCAGCACAGGATCCCTGGTGTTCTCAGGAAGGGAAAGCAGAGGAGAGGAAAGAAAAAAACACAGCAGCAGACATTCTTTCTCTGCGAGATTTATTTATTCCAGGCCCTTGAAAGCGTCTAAGGAACCGACCAGCTTTGTGTTCTTTGGCCACTTGCTGTCCCAGTCTATTGCTATCCTGAGGCTATTTTCATCCAAACTGCTGAGGGAGGGGAGACACGTTTTGTTGTCATGGAGTGTACTTGCAATCCTGGGCTTTTGCGAGGCTGCATGGGTTCCAAGTTTTGGAAAGCCAGGCTCCTATGAAATTTTTCTTTTCCTTTTTTTTAGGAAAAAAAAAAAAAGCTTGATGGCCAGGATCTTATGTCAAAAACCAGCCCTTTAAAAGACGTGGTTTGCTTTTGAAAGTCAAGCATGGCAGAGCTAGGCATGCACATGCAATATCCGTCTTCAGTCTGCCAGATGAGCTCAGATTTCCAAACAAACTCCATACCTTCATACTGTATACCTCTGCCAAAGAATACCTCAGTAGGGAGGCTCGATCCACTTCAAGCTTTAAGTAGACACTTAGCCCATTAAAACAAACTGTTAAACACTTCTGTATAGTGCCAGAGGGCCAGTCACTTACAATGGAGATGTCAAGAGCAGAGAGGTTTAGTAAGGGTGTCAGAATATGCCCCCAAGAAGTTCATCCTTCCTCAGTTCCCAACTGATTGGAAGCATCGGGGAGAGCCGTCCCCATCTTGATTTGTATGAAAACAGACCATGAGAGTTGACAGAAAGTATGCATCCTGCAGAAACCCTTGAGAACCGGTAATTAGACTCAGGTTACACATTGTGAAGAAATCTGAGAGGAATCAAGTGCCTCCTCCTCTCAGCAGTCTTTACTGTGAAACTGAGCAAGACATAACAACTTGGTCAGGGTACTAAATCAATAGCATCCTTCCTTAAGAGGACTATAGGAAGAGCCCAACACTGGCCTAGAAAGCTATATGCGGTTACATAAAGCAGCACATAACTGCAACTTAAATTATCTCCACCAAGACGGCTCCTTTTTTTCCCTCCTTCTTCTTTAGTTCTGCCCACTCCAAAAGTGGGGAATCAGTGGGAGGCTCTCGCAGTGGCACACAGAGTGCTAGTTGGTCTGAAAGGCTTGTGATTGTAGTGATTTAATCTCTCTTCTTCCCAAGACGCGACAAAAAGAAGAAAAAAAAAACAGAAAAGAGAGACAAAATTTAAGATTCTCTTCAAATCCTTGAACAGCCATCAGCGCCATGATGCCAGCCTTGCAACGCAAGCAGCTACAGCTGATGACAACGCATTGAATGAAAAAATAAAAAATAAAAAAATTACCTCAGTACAAAGTATGTTGCTGTAATACTTTTCTGGAAGGGGCTTTTCCTTCTTCACAGGCAATCAAGGCCCTGGAAATAATTAACACCTTTTATTGGCTTTATGCAACCTTCCCTGTGCAATTACCAGTGAAGGTTTGGGTGAGCGTGAGGCTTTACAGCTACAGAGCTGTGGCTCGAGTTGCTTGTGTGAAATCACCACCCTTGCACAGACCTGCTGTGGAACCCATGAGGCATTTTAAATGCCCACAGGAAGTGGCACCTGAGCTGCCAATCACGATCTGTTCCAAAAAGCACATATTCTGAAATAGCATGCTCCCACATCCAGCTGCGATGTCTCCTCAAGAAATTATCTTTTTTAAAAATACAAAAACTGAAATGACAGACACTGCCCGTGACTGCCGATTTCAGACTAAACAACTCAAGCAGTTTAGTGAGCACCCCCACAATATTTCACGGTCTTTTGTATTACCATACCCAGGGATTGGTTGCATCACATCTGACCAACAGCGGTCCGGTTTAACTTCCCTTTCCACTTGAACATTACTACAGACACTGGTGTGTGCAGACACAATAGCAACTGACATGAGCTTTCATAGGCATAGACTCAAGACAGGATATCCTCATCTATATAATAGGGCACCCAGATATATCAAAGGATCAGGAAATGTGCTTCAATTCCTGCCAAGTGAGATAAAAATCCAGGACCTGATTTGGATGTAAGAAAACTCGAAGGGGAAAAAATCCATTCTTGTGCAGTCACAAAAAAAATACCCACCAAGTATTACCCACCAGCAAGAACACCCAGGCCACTTTTTTTTACAAGCTCTGGGCAGGAGATGTTTCACAGACTAGAGTCTTGACAAAACTACAACCGCAAACCTTAACCTAGCCTGTAAAGGATAGGGGTGTGACCTAAAAGCAGCCTAAAGCAGCAACTGGTAACGTGAATCTTGTGTTCTTTTATACTCTTGACACTCTGACGCCTTTCTTTCGGCAGTGTGCCCACCATCCGTCTTTTTCTCCACAGCTCCCGTATTTAACTATACGATTAGTGCGGAGCGCGCTTTTCTCAAGTTAAACAATAATGGTTTGTTTAAGTGTCAGAGAGATTTAGAGGACAATGTAAAGAATTCGCTATAGCAACATCAGTATCCTAGAGCCGTGTTTAAAAAATTATATAGGCTACCCCCTTAAGGAATCTTCATTCATATTCACAAGAAGGAAAGGTCATGTTTGTCCTGCAATCTTCCCCAACTTCTTTCAACAATTCTTCAGGGCCTTCATAACATAAAGACCTTGAAAGATACAACCTTAAAAAAAATAAAAGGAAAAAAAAAAACACACGCACATTGCCTTAAGTTATGCATCGATAGTCGTTCTGTGTTCACCGCAGCCGAGTCCATTCTGCTCCAGTGCACCGTTTCTCTATAATGTGCCCCTGTTTACCATACCGAACACAGACCTCGGGCTGCCAGGTGGAGGCTGGAGTTACAGACTACGGAGTGCTGAGAGGCTTCACTGTTCAGAGCTCTGTCTCCGTCTCTGTTCAGCCACTGCTGCAAACAGCAAGAGCCCCCAGGAGAGACCTTCGCCAGCAGGGGTGGTCGTGCTAATGAAGGCCCTAAATCACTCGCACCCTGGGCAGAAGCTCATAAAGAGGGCCTAGCTGGGCCTTGGTTGCCCCCAAGCCCTGGGATAGCCTTCTGGGGATTCTTTTGGACTCTCTTTTTCAGATGTCTCCTGGCCCTTGCAAAGTAACAACACCACCAGGGGGTACAGGGCAGTGATATACATCCCTGCAGCCATTCATTCCTGCCCCCCAAGAGTCCCATAATGACGTGATATATTACTCTAATTCAATGCATGCACACCACAGCAACAACACCGCCGCTATACATTACAGACCTTTATTCAGCGCTGCAAAGAGAGCATGACTAGAGGCATGGTTGAAAGGGATGTCATCCGTAACAAACACTTACTCAAGACAGACGTACACACACAGCATACACACACACACACACACACACACACACACGCTTTATCCAGATCAACATGTACCATTAGGTTCTGAGCCTGGCGTCTCTAGATTTAAAAAAAAAAAAGTGTTGAGTGGATAGACTAGCATTCATTAGCCTTTCACCATCACCAGTCATTCCAAACCACCACCACTAGAATGAGCAGAACATTACTTGAAAAAAGGCTAGCACCTCCAGAGAAGACTAGCTATTGACCTTAAAGAAACAGCCTAGCTGAGAAGAAGCTGATGCGGTGCGGGGCTATTAAAGACGAGCTACACCAGGTGCGCAACTTAAGCATTCTGCTTGTGGAGCCTAAAAATAACTTAAGAGGGTCTTTTTATTTTCAAATGTATGAAGTTTTCAAGTGTATCTCTTGTAACCAGTTCCGTAGATCATAGTTCAAGCTAGTTGTTGTGGCATACGCTCTATGAACAGAACGCTTCAGTGGCGTGCCCAGTTTAGCCCGTCTGATAGTCTGGAGGCCAAGTGGCGAGTCAGTCAGTGCCAGGCCAAGAAGACGAGCTGAGGATCCTTCACATGCATCCTATCCACTTTAAGACCCAGGATCTCCAGTAACATAAACACTTGAAAGAGAGAGGGGGAAAAAACATGGGCCAAAATCCACTCTGGAGCCTGTTTAATCTACAGAATTTTAAGCTCAAGCATCTACTTAGAGGTAATTAAGCAATCTTCTCTTCCTCGTTTGTTTTCGTCTAACCACAACAAGGGCCAGATGTTTTGCTGGGCACTATACTTCCTTAGAAAGACAAACTTTTCAACGCACAAGTTCAGGAAGCTGACAGAGGGGTATGAACGTTATGGGAAGTTGGGAACTGTTGATGCATCATTCTAATGTCTTTCTCTGGATATACGATTCCAAACTTTACGTGAAATATAAGCAGCATGGCACGCCGACATTATAAGCATTCATATGGGAGGATACCATGCCTTGACAACAATCTTGTCAAGCTGTAGAATGAAGAACTTGCATGGAAGGCTAACCCATTACAAATTCATGTGGTATTTCAAAGTGACAGCAGGCTCTATTTAAAATTTCCTCAGACAGGCCGTAACTGTTTCCTCGCATCCATGTGTGGCTGTTCGAGACCAAGACTGACAAGTCTGCATTTTTAATGGCCGTGAGAAAGAGGCATGCCTTCAGTAATCCCCGCTCTGCCGGAGAGAGAGGAACAGAGAGATGGAGAAAGGAGATGGAGACCACGGGGCAAGAGGCCATGTGACATTTTGACAGATGTGTGGCTTTGCAGCCCCCCCACCCTCTCTTTCCCAGCACCCCACCTCACCACTGCCACCACCACAATAAAACAAGAGCTCCCCTCAGAATGAAAGGGCTTGCCGCTAAGCTGCTTTCTGTCAGATGCCTTCACCCGTTCAGCCATCGTCCAGAGAGAGAAAGGCTGGGAAGACGAAGGGCAAGGTCCGGAGGTCAAGCCGCAGCCCTGTCTACAGACATCTGGGCGGTTCTTCCCTGCCAAAAGACAAAACAATAAAGCCCAGAGCCCGCAGCTACGCTCCATCTTTCCTCCATCTTTCCGCGTTGATGTTTCCGACCGGCCGCTGGCCGTCAAACTCATTCATGTCATCAGAGAGAGATGCAGCCAGCTACTAGGCGGAAGGCGGAACGGCCCCCATGAGTGTAAGGCGATGCGAAGGCAGTAGCCCTTCGCGAAGTGGTGATCTCTACGGTCAGGAATTCAGCTCTGCGTTAGATTAGAGGAGAAGGGCCAGTCAGGGAATGGAAGTTAAATGTTGGGGGAGAAGGATTCCCGTCGCAAAGGTTCAGAAAAGTTCCTCGGATTGATTGTAATTCCACAACCCCTGAACTGTGCAGTCGATCTATCAGCCAGCTCCCACAGCCACCTGTGTGGGCCATCTTCATTTATTGGTTTAATCTTGACACGCTACACCTCTTGCAAGCACAATTACCCAGCTGGGTGGTGCGGGGGCTTGGACACGTGGATCCACGAGATACTGTCTAGAAGTGGGACTGTGTGTGTGTGTGTGTGTGTGTGTGTGTGTGTGTGTAGGGGAGAGGGAGTGGGAGGTCAGCTCATTCCTGTTTGACATTTCTTCCAGACCTGCTTCCAGATAGGGGGTGGGGGACGAGGTTTTAATCATGGAGAATGGGGTCGTCCAAATGATTCTGGTCCACCTGGAAAAAGGACCGATTATTCCGTCCAGATGATTTCTTTCTCTCTCTTCCACCATTTCATATCTGCTCTTCACTTGTCCTTATATCCATTTTCTGTCAATCTACCTCGCTCTCTTCCTCTCAATTCTTTCGCTCTCTCTCTCTCTCTCTCTGTCTGTCTGTCTGTCAGTCTGTCAGTCTGTCTGTGCGTACTCGTGCCATTTGCCTCTCTGGCTACGGAAATTACCGATTGGAGGAAATGGTCCAGGGACCTAGTCAATAATTATTCTCCTCCACTGCTGTGTCTGTGACTCATCAGTTTTTACCATCACGTGGTACGCACACGCGCACACACACATACACACACACAGCTTTCGGTTCTGCCACGGAACCTGGAAAGCGAAAAGGCATCATTCCAGGTGCCTTGGAGCCCCAATCATTTGCACCTCTCCTCCGAGAGGGGAGAGGAAGGTGGCGCCTGGCAACCAGATGAAAATGAGCACTAATTATCCTCTTTAAGCACACACAAGAGAGAGAGGAGGAAAAAAAAACTCCCTGTCATTACACTGTCAGGCCTCCATCGCTGCAGCTTCACCAGTGCGTAGTGCTACTGCTACTGCTGCTGCTGCTATGGCAACGCTGCCAGAAGGAAGACGATTCCGAGAGCATTCTTTCTCTCCCTCTCTTCCTGTTTTCTCTCACCTGAATCACATCCAGGCAGGTGTGTGGGTAGATTGATGAGGAGAGGCTCCGTTAGGCACTCTGGGATCAACATGAAAGACAAAAAACTTGTTGCAGTGAATGAGGATCACCCCAACGCCACAACACCAATAAACCAAACCACCAATGTGTAAACACACGCACTATGATCACACAACTTGTCATGTGCACACGCTGCCTCATGCTTTCAAGATGATTTAATGTCACATGACTTTCCACCCAATCATTTCTGGAGCTGGGAGACTGTGGTTGAGAGTCAGAGGCAGTGCACAGCTGAAGTTTTGGTTGCCAACATTACATGACATCCACCATAAGCACTCATCTGAGCATGCTGTGAGGAAAGTTGTAGCCTAACTAATGATGTGACAGAGCAATCTGACAGTACACCCACTGCTCACGCTTAATATTTTTTAATATTCTGTCACTGATTATGGGACTACTGCTTCACCAGTTCAAGAGCTTATCTTCTGCCACTCCAATGCCGGAGGAAAACCCAAAACGAGGTACTTCAGTGACAATTACTGAGGCAAGCACAAACAGCCAATCGGCTCATAGGGGTTATACTGCCCCTCCCTGATGCCCTGATGCTTTCTTCCAAATCACTGACCCAAAATCTTTCCGGCTGGGATGGGCTGGCCGAGCTTCTGGTTTGGCACTGTTGTTCATTGATGAGAAGCTGTGTCTTTGACCTCTAAGGGTTTGCAAGAATCAGAAAGAGAGAGAGACAGAGACGGAGAGAGAAGAGAGTGCAGACTCTAAAAATCACGAGACAGCCCTGACAAGAATGCCGAAGCATCAGGTAGATTCCCTACCAGCAGGAGGCTAAAAAAACAATCAGCAGCGCAAGACCGAAAAAAATAAACCAATAAAAAAATAACAGCAATGTCTAAACTGGTACAGGCCTATGTTTTCCTAACCAAAAACAACAGTCATTAGTAGAGTGAGAGTTTGACTGAGATGGCCAGGAGTCTGGTCATTTGATGACAGTGACTTGACTTTTCGGGACGACAGAGAGCAGGATACATGGGCCTGGATTAGCCATGCGCAATTTAGCTCAAGTTTATGTCATTTGCTAGCAGAGAACACATGCCAGATAGAGGACAGACACACCACTTCCATGTAAACAAAGGGCATGTACACAGACAGTTGCTCAATCTCTCGCTCTGGCACACACACACACACTAACACACACACTACTTTTCAGTCCTATCTGTCCAAACAATCATTAACCTGCTCCGCCTAATGTCAATGTTGACACTGTGTGTGTGTGTGTGTCTGTGTGTGTGTGTGTGTGTGTGTGTGTGTGTGTGTGTGTGTGTGTGTGTGTGTGTGTGTAATCTGTGTATGTGTGTGTGTGTGTACACCGAGACACACACAAGTTTGTAAGTTTGTGTCTGAGGGAGGATGTACACTGGAGTGGGGGTCGGGATGGGAGGGGGGGTTATTGAGGGTACTGGGGCACACAGATTTGCTTTGTTCCAGAGTTTGCAGGGGGCTTTGCCTGGATAGAAAGGGATGACCTCATCACCATTGTGCCACCGTAGCTCTCCCTCTCTCCACATTGTGTGGCCAAATACATACCGTTCACGCATAGGGTTAATTGGGACAAGTTAAATTACTACTACCATCCCATCATCTATGGAAAAGTCTGGAGGGCTTGGCTTGGACAGCGTGGCCACAGATCTGTTTGCTTCCATCCAACAGCAGCTGGCTTGCCTCACAAGTTACTATGATTCTCGTTATGGCATC
This sequence comes from Sardina pilchardus, assembly GCF_963854185.1. NCBI lineage: Eukaryota > Metazoa > Chordata > Actinopteri > Clupeiformes > Clupeidae > Sardina > Sardina pilchardus. The sequence continues at coordinate 16,331,650 of NC_085005.1, read as the reverse complement.
TGTCATAGAGAACCGAACACAATACTTCAAAGACAGTTTTTACTCAACCACTAAACACCGTTCTACCACTACCCACTTTAGCATGGATATATTCTGGTGGCACTACCTTTGAGAGCAGGCTATGTCACTTACTGTCCTGCACTCCACCACTCCCTGGCACCTGAGAACCTTAACTGAACCTGCCTACTCTGTAATCGAGGTTGGGAGCGCACATCTTAAGGAGTCCAAACTTTCGTTTTCTAACAAGCAGTAGCACCAACTGAAACAAGTGCATTTAAAACATCAGCGGAGGTTCACAAAACAAGTGTGAAGAACCACAAAACGGCTGAATGAAAAGCCTGCTGTACGATTTCACGGTGACACTATCCTGGTGACTGGAGCGGTGAGAGAGTTCTAGAGTTGTCCAAAATATACCCGACTGCTGCCATCAGCAACAAACCCGCAAACCGTAGCAGTAAACACAGAAGCTGTGTCCATGCTGCATAGCTGGTGATCCGGAAGAGAGCTCTCTCTCTCTCTCTCTCTCTCTCTCTTTCTCTCTCTCTCTCTATGTCTACAAACATTCCCTTCCCAACCAGGCATGAGGTTATGGAGGCTGGCATAAACCTTGCCATAACATCTCAGCCTATAAGTTCACACCTCTGGATGAGAGCCACCTTTAACTTCAGGCACCTCTGGCTCGAGCTTAGCACATGACCCTTGAGCTGTCAGTGCTGCTGTTTGGGAATTGGAGGTGAAGATGTTGCTTCTTCATAACCTGTCATTTAAACAAGTTTGTACCACTCCAAATGTATATGCATACAAAATAAACAAATACAAACCAAAAACAATAAACGACTACCTAACAAATAAATAAATTATGCACTTAGGATGCAGGAAAGTCTGAATTTCCAGAAAGGTTTTTCCCCACGTACCTTCATGTTGATCGAATGTTTGAAGAGGTAGGACTCGAATCCACCCTGGGCCTGAATGCCCCTACATGGTGATGATGACAGAGAGAGTAAAGTAAATAAAACCTCACTAGTCAAACAAAGCCATCAGGGATGAAACTTCAAACCGAACTCTAGTGTTCTCTCTGCCTGCCCCAGCTGGCCTCTCTGACTATAGCGCACTCGGCCCAACCTCGGCCCAACCCCAACTCCTGCTACCCTGAAGAAAAACCCTCAAAAGGCACTAGTAGCTTCAGGCGGCAGCGGCACTGCAGACGTGCGTAAGGTTGAGAGGGGAAGGGGCGAGTGTGTTTGGGGAGTGTGTGGGGGGTTCTAAGACAAGGTGAGAACATTCTCACACAGGCCTACGTGGTCTAGAGGCTATGGTGACTCAGAGAAGGCTGGTGACAGCGACAGCAATGCTTGCTCAAGGATGACTCAGGGCATTGCACAATGCCACCAGCACTCTCAGCTGCTGGATATGAAACAAATAATAATTGTGCGATGTGTTGGAGACGTGCTCGGGGAGGTGGCAGGGCTACCATGAGCCCGTATAAGTATGCCTCGTTCCCTCACTCGGCTCTGGATGCCATCAAGCAAACTGTAGAGCCCTCGGGGAGAAGATTGCGGACTAAAAAATAAATCAATCTAGGACACGCAATCAATGTGAAATTAGAATGGAGGAGCCTGCAATGTTGTTTGGGAGGCTTGTAAACGTGCAACGCTGGTCTGGCACTGATAAGAATGATGCTAGATACTGCGCTGTTTGAACAGGATTTCTCAGACAGTGTCTCATTCCTGGTGATGATGTAAACACTGGGTGACAGCAGAAGGACTCTGCACATGAATCACAAGGCGTGGCAGGTTAGTAGGCTACGAAAGAGACAAGACAGGGAACTTAACTTCAGACACTGTCATGTTACACTCAACATTATCCAGTCCAAGTCCCAACCGAGGTGACTCGCTGTAATACGTCATCACCACAACAATCCAGAATGCAGTGCACAAAAAGCAAATGCAAGCACATGGGCTAATATTATTAAATGTACTGAAAGCATTTATATGAACATGCATTTAAATATTTATTTATTTACTTATAACAACTATTGCAGGAGGACACTTTTTTCACCACACAGTGCAGGCTAACCCCTCCTAGTAATTGAGTCATTATTACCTAAAACAAACAAGATAAACGTCACTTACATCAAATGTCACTTTGACATCACACCACTCAGACACTTCCGTTCAAAAAAGAACAGTTAGGCCTAATGCTTTTATGATCCACCCATTCCTTGGGAGTCAAACTCATGACCTTTATGTTGTTTACCTTTTTCACTACATGAATAAGCACAACACAAGACTACGGCCTTACCCCAAGATCCACGCTGGAACACCCATAAGAACACATATGGGCACTCTGCCTGGCCAGCTGATCAGCGGAACAGGAAGCCACCTACGCCCAAATGCTTACTGCAATGAGCACTGCGCTAATCGCTACACATACGGTACGAGAGCTCTGTTGCCTCCCTGTCGTCTACTCAGTCATCTTCGCCTCATCAAATTTTATTTGTGCCTGATTTCCTGCGGGACAGACTAGGCCTCTCTGTGTGCGCATGGGAGAAGGGCATACCAGCAAGGAAAGTGCTCAAAAATAATATATATATTTATATATATATAAAAAATATCATTACTAATTATGCCCTACATCCACATCCTCGCTCAGGGTTGCTGTCTGATTCATGCTGAATATTAGTCAAAGCACTCAATTACGCTGGATGAAAAAAGGCCAGCGAGAGCTAGGATAGCCCACAGATCCAATCAAACAACTTGCACAAATGGTAACCCTGACAAGATAGATGCCTGGTAAGATCCACCAGGATTCTCCAGTAGCCGACTCAGACTAATGTTTGCATACATTTCTGAAGCAGGCATCCTTACTGACAAACTCTAAGGCTAAGTGAGACACAACAGGGTTGTAATTGCACAGTGTTGCTTGAGGGGAGAAAGGTGCTCTTTGGGACCAATTTCAGCCTTTCAGAGAAGCGCATCTTTATCCATATTTTTTGCCAGAACATCGCTTTCTCACAGAAACAACAGACTAGACTACCAAAAGTGCCAGCATTTTAGCTCTGCGGACAACGGTAAAGGCAGATGGCTGAGACAGTTGGTGTGAATTTTAGCTATGCTGCTGACACATCTCACCCTGCTACTTGCCATTCACAAGACAAGAGAGAGAGAGAGAGAGAGAGAGAGAGAGAGAGAGAGAGAGAGAGGGAGAGAGAAAAGCAGGAAACCAGACAAAAAGGCCACGTGATAAACAGCCAGCCAAGACGAAACAAAACAAAACAAAAAAACAGACACATTTGGGCTGAAGTAGACTGCATGAAAGGCCTGTGTGCTTTCTTCCCCTGTGTACACAACATCCACTTAACCAAAAGGATCTGGGGACAAATTCGCCACAGGCCAAAATGGCAAGTGGCCAGGTAAAATTCTGAGTACAAGAGCTGGATGCCTGCTCGACAACGCGCATCCTTGATGCCTTAAGCATTCCTCAACACGCCCGAGTGGGATCTAAACTCATCCATGGTGGCCTTTGCAATATGTCTCTTATCAGTGGTAGGCCTATCTGGAGCCACGTGTTTGAGAGGACTCCTGAAGACATGCTTCTCACTTGACGGAGGGGGTGTGAGTGAAGGAGAGTTTACTTTCTTTTTTTACAGCCCACTATTCCTTCAAGGGTAGTAATCCTCTCTGACTCCTCATTAAGCCATAAAAAATTTCATGGAGCGAGGGAGGGAGGGAGGGAGAGAGGGAGAGAAGGAGGGAACGAGAAAACCGAGACAACCAGGAACCGAAGCAGGTTGACTTCACCGTGAAAAACAGAAATGACTCACAAATTCTTACCCTCGAGTATTTATTCCAGCTACATGTCAATTTAAAATGATACCACGGGCCCACGCACAAAACTCTCAGGACACAGAGGCCCAAAGGGATGACTGAAAGAGCCACATAAATGCCAAGTGGTCAGCAAGTTAAAGCATAACTTCTGAATGGCCTCTGTGTCCTCTTCTGTGTTGTTGTACCCCCCCCCCCCCCAAGCTGCAAAGCATCTTGCTGACATGAGGTAGCACACAGACAAATGTGAAGAAGGTTCTGCAGGACGGATAATGAATGAAGACTCAATTAGGCTTTTCTTTGCTCAAGAGGGTTGAGTGGCAGGGAAAGTCTATGGCCTGGCAATACGTCCTTATCTTTAACAAACTTTACACAATGAATTGTAAATGGAACTAAATGTGATGCAATGAAACCTATGATGCTATGATTTGGCCCAACCTTGATAGAAAGAAACACGTCAATTATATTAATTTGTCATTGACTATCTTCAGCTTGCATTAGTGAACATTTCTTAAACTCAATATGCCATTGATAGCTCAAATATCAATACAATGGACATGGAAATAAAACACGTGTATAGTGTGTGTGCAAATATCTCTCTCAGATTTGAAGCAGACCTGACAGTTTTGCTTCTTTTTTACCCCCAGAGCTTCCACTTAATCCTGGAACACCTATAGAATTTACAGCTACTCAACATCTGAAAAGCCCTTGATAATCCTTCCACTGCCAATCACACGCCCAGGCAAACCCCCCCCTCCCCCCCCCCCCTCTCCTCCCCTTCTCTCTCCAATTTCCTTCGCTACATGTGTTGCACAACATGTGCGCCTCCACCTACACAATTGCTCTGAATAGGCTAGTTAATACTGCAAAATGCGACACAGCCTCCAGATAAGTGCATCCTTGGCATTCTTAGATGTTCCCTTTTGCAAATGCGTTTTCATGCCACGGCAAAGACAAACCAGAGAGGAGAGGAGAGCCTGCTTGATATGTTAGTTTAAAAATATATCAATCAGCTTCACTTTATGTGATACTAGATAGTCTTTTCATGTTGACTGCCTATCGATTCGAAAGTGATGGAAAAGTCTCGCAAACATATCAAACCAAAGATAGACACAGGTTGGTGTCTACATATCACATCAACGTCTGAGTTCTAAAGCATAATAGCCAATTCTGATCAATCAGATGTCTCTGTAAAACATGGATACAGCATTCAATCAGTATTTCACCCAAACTCTGAAGAGGAACACCCACACTGCTCACTCCTATGCATTCCTGGCTAAGATGGTATGCAAAGCAAACACTCAAGAGGGGCTACCACTTCATTCCATTGCCCCAACCACCCCCTTCCCAACTCTAGCGCCACAGGCTGACCACTACAGAGGGAACACCACCCACACACCCTACTGAGCCGAAGAACACAAATGCAAATGACCCCCACTAATCAGGAGATCTCATTCAAACCGGCGGCTTTGACGACCGCAATCACTCAAACCCTGACACTAGACAGCAAGTGCAATATGTTTGGCAGAGATGACGGCGTCAGCTTCCTTTGGTTTCAAATTTCAGATAGTTGAGAGATTTGGTGGACTTTTCCAGAATCCTGATATTGACAGGTCTTAGCTCTCAAATATCTGGAGGTGGATGGCTAACAATCAAATACATTTAATCCCCCTAGGCATCCCCGTATCTACCACACCAGCGGGTTAATCTGATTGTCAGTTTCCTGTTGCCATGACGGACGAGCATTGTTTCCTCAGCCCTTTTAAAGACAACAATGCGCTATTCAGCCGTTAATATGTGAACAGCCGGAGTAAAATTATATCGATAATGGCTGGGAGAGAGTAAAGTCATATTGACATGACGGTCCTGCCAGAAAGATGTTATGCGTCATCTTTTCACGGCATCATCAGACATGCAATTGTGAACTAAACTTGCGTACTTTCAAGATGGTTATAGCTTAAATCACAAAGTAATGTAGACCACCGTTAGGCCTATTGTTTTTTTTCACAATAGCCAAAAACTTGCCCAAACTATAGACAGATTTAACGTCACTCAGAAGCGGATGGTCAAATCTAACTAGTTCGTTTAACCTTAACATGCAGCGGCAGACTGACAGCCTTCATGCCACTGTACAGATGAAAATAACAGTGAACGTAACGTTGGTTGCTTGCTTGAGACTTCATGGAAGACCTGCAATCTTTAACCATGCTTTCTCTAAACAAAATCGCGGCAGCAGGTTATTGATACAGTGTAACAACACAGCATGTCTAACGCCAGAATGCCAAAATAGACAGACTTTTTCACTTTACCTTGCAGGTTATGAACATCTTCGAGTACATCACTTGATAACGAATCATTTGAAGGTTGCCGTTAGTCAACAAAAAGTAAATACCGCTAATAGATATATCAACGAAGTTGCCGTGAGCATCAGAAACCTAGCAGGCACTGTCTAGCTACCCAACTTAACGTGACAGACTTCGCGCCGTTAACTTTCTCTTAACTCACGTTCACATTTTTCTTTTTAACCGTGCATACATCTATCTAATCATTGTGATGTGCCAGCTAGATGCTGCACAATAACGTACGATTTTTCAGTGAACGTTAATGTTACATCCAACCAGCAACTGAATTCCCCCAAACTAGCCAAGCCAAACGTCACAGGACGTACATTTAGCATGCTGTTTCTTCAGTTTTTTTGCGAAGCAATATAAGAAAAGCAACAACAAAGGAGCAAGTAAATGTTTGCTTAGTAACAGAAATGTAAACGCATACCGTTAGGACGCGAACGTTAACACTCACCTTGACATGATATACCTTTCCTTTCTTCCCTGGCGTTTAAAATCAGTGTTAAAACTCCAGCAAAATCTCTGCCATGGACGTAGGTTGTCTGACAGTCGCGTTAGATGAAATTAATGCATGTGGCGCGGAGTCTCCTTCAACTTGTTTTTGTAACCATGAAATTCCCAATTGTTTCGTCTCACTCCATCCACTCGTCTGTCTAGCCCGGTGTCTCCCAAGCAATTGCCTAACTTCGGAGTTCATACAAAAGTTGCTACTCCGCCTCGCTACGCAGCTGCTGGAGAGATGAGGTCACTACAATCAACTCTTCCCATTCGAATCTCGCGATACACAAACAGTGAATGGAATGGACACGAGAAGGAAAATCTGGGGTGCAAACATGGGTGCAAACGACAGCTTTGGGCTGAAATATAATTTCCCTGCATATTAGAGGGTATACTCTACCTACTTTAGAGGCATTTAAACATCATGCAACTGAAGTTGGCTAGAAGAAAAACTTTGGATTAATTTCTCATTTAGGCTATCATCAGCCATCAAATTGCTCTCCCTCCCTCTGAGGTAGCCCTCCAAGGCATGATGTTCTAATAAGCAGAAACATCTAGAGTAGGCTAGCCTATGATTTACAACGGGGGTGGCACAGATTTTGAATGACTGAGACAGCTGGTCTAGGATTACGCAGATTTATGGCTATTTATGAAATGTAATCTTACAGAAACACATGGGAATAAAATTGCAAAGTTTATGCATGCAACAGAAGTCGTCGTTTAAGCACCCATATGCTATTGCGAAGAAACATGTCACACAATCTAGCAGAAACACAATTATAGGCTGCACACCTGGGACGTGACTTTATGCCCGCCTGAGATTGTGTCCTCTCAAACTGATTGATTGTCCGTAGGCTATTAGGTAGGCTGTTTGGCCATTTGTTATCTGATGTATTAAACTAGTTTTTGTAAACTCCTGTGCTGAGAATCGTTTCATTTGAAATCACCCATAAAAATGTAGGCTATTACATAAACCAGTCTGACCAAAGAGTGTAACAGGTATCCTACGCTCCTGGTGCGAATTTCACACCCTCTAGAGGATGATCAGATCAGTGCAAGAGTGACCTCGTGGTGTGGAATTCCTCACTGGTGTTGCTCCTGTAATGAGAAGAATGGTCCCTTTGATTCGTCTCAATTCAAGCAGAGCGCTTACCTTAATAGAAAATGACACATAAAAAGGCGACAACTTCATTTCACATACACAAGCAAGCCCATTGTTCCCAGCTAGAGACAAAGGACAGGCTGTATACAGTTACCAAAAGAACAACTGATGCATGTGTCTGGCAAAATGATGACAATGATGACATTTCACATGTGGGGCAATTAGAAATGACAGCAATGCATCATAATTTATGAGAAATTAAGGCATATTTTGAGGTAGATGCTAAAAATTGAAGTTGATATTCAATGGGTATGCAAATTCCGCAGTGTGTCTCATACAAATGTTTAAGCTAAATTAACGAAAATGTATGGGGATCATCTATGTTATCTGTCTCAACACCGCGGAACAATTTAGAGACACCTCAGAATTTCACACAGAGAATTGCAGATTATAGACTATGCCCCATCCCACTTCTGAGCAGAGGCTTTCTTGCTCATTACAGTTTTCCGCATTTGCATTCTTATTAGGGGGGCAAATAAGAGTCCCAGCCCTGTGGACAATTTTAGTAACTGGTACAGTGCACTCAAGGGAGTCGATTAAGTAACAAGTTGACAAACAATGTAAGACAAAACAACAACCATAACTGTGTGCAATTTTGCATTATTGCTGTGATGTAGAAAATGGCAACAGGAAACTGACAGGCCGCTTTTCTTTCTATGATGAAAAATACAAAGGTGGAAGAAGCACCATACCAAATATGAAAAAGATCATAAAGGCATGAGGCATTTGCTTCCCTATCATCCTTTTTTTCTCTTGCAAGCAGGGAGGTTGTCAAAAAATGACAGCCAAGTGGCCACCACGATGGAGCACATTTTTTACACATGACTTCCTGCTCATAAACGAGAGCATTTTGAGTCAAGAACAGGCTATTCATTGCTATTTTAGAAGGCTACTTCACACTAAGTGGCATTCTGACAACACAATGTGTCAGTTCTTCTCCTGTGAGTCACTGTGCCAGCACATAGCCTATGAAGAGATTAGCCAGTAAATTCTTCTGCAGCATGCCCATACTCTGCTACCTAAATGCAAGCACACACACAAGCATGAACACCACCTGCATGCATTACTCAAAGCTCTAACCTTTCGAATAATGAAGGGCTTCACAACAGAGGGGAAAGGAAAAGAACAAAACACATGCACACCAACACACACGCACACGTTTTAAAAATATTTGAGGATGAAGTTGGTTTGCAGGCCCAGTTTTGAAATGGTTCACGTCCTATTTGAGTGACAGAACTTTCTGATTTAGAGGAAACTGTTTTTCATCCTCTGCTCCTATTAAGTGTGGTGACCCCCAAGGTTCAATTTTAGGCCCTCTCTTATTTTCCTTATACAGTACATGGCATGCACCATCTTTAAAAAAAAATACAGATTTCGATATCATTGCTGTGCAGACGACACTCAGTTCTATCTCCCAGTTACCCCGATAGTGCTTGTTCATTGTTCATATATCGCAATTCTCTCTATTATGGTTTAACACACTCCACAGTCCAAATGTGGCTGCGAGATTACGGACTTGAACTTGGAAGAGCAAGCATACTTATTTCTTACAGGCATTTTGTTTTCTGTATTATTATTTGTTATTTTGCTATTATTTGTAAAGCACTTTGGGTCAACCCTGTTGCGTAAAATGTGATATAAATAAATGGACTTGACTTGACTGAACTTGACATAAATACATGCATACATATAAAACCCACGCTGAGGCTTGCTCTGATGGAGTGCGGCTGCCGATGCGGCCTGCTGTGTCGAGGTACAACCTGTGGAGAGTCTTGTTTCTCTTCATGATGCCATCACACAAAGAGAGAGAGAGAGAGAGAGAGAGGGAAAAAGAGTGGGATAGAGAGTCTAGTGGGAGATTAAAGTTCTACCTTCTAAACACCAAAAACATTTCAATTTATATTTTCGAAAAATTATAGCTCTAAGCGATGCTAGCACTGTGTATACGAGACAACAAATGTGTGTTGTCTCAATTAACCTACAGGGGGTCAAGGAGACAAGCAGAAAAGTATCAACTATTAAATCTGCTTCTTGCATTTTTAATTTTTTTTTTTTTTTGTTCATTAGCAACCATTTTTCAGCAAAACAAGAATGCAGCCAATAATCATCACGGTCGCTTAGAGGCTGATTAAACTGCAGGGAAGGTTTTGTCCACCTTCACATGCACAGCGGCCTTTTACAGGTTCAATTCTAGCGGTCTCTTCCAGGAGAGGAGAGGATCTAACGTGGCGCTCTGAGCCTCTTTTCCTCTTTTCCTGTCTTGTTAACATTCCAGAGCGCGCACACCTCCGCCACGCACAATGCGGGCATGACTCACGTTGGTGTGAAAAGCAGAGTGAAGAGAGAGAGAGAGAGAGAGAGAGAGAGAGAGAGAGAGAGAGAGAGGTGGGAGGATGACATCACGCCACTCAGCGCAAGTGCCTTGAAGCTGGACCCCCTCACCCACCGCCCACGCCACACACACACGCACGCACGCACGCACGCAGACCCTCCTCTTGCCCAGAAAAACAAATAAAGTCTACAAATGACATAAAAATAAAGTATCTTCAACTGTGTCCTATTTCCCTTGTTTGGGCTTATCTAAAATGCTCTGTGAAAAGGGAAAAACTCACCAGTATAGAGCCAACCGGTAACGTGTGAGCCAATGGCGTGGCTGGATCTGGTTACGGTGGGATAGGATTGTCGGGCAAGGTGGCTCAGAGAAGGGGAGCCTTCCAGCCTTAGCCTGTATTCTGGAGAGAAAGCTCTCCCCTCTCTCTCTCTCGTTCTATGCCGCGCGCTGTGTATCCGAAAAGTTCAGCTTGGGCCGTGATCCAAGCTCTGGGATGCCATGATAGCAACAAGGGACAACAAGCGGCTGAATCATCTCAACACCACCTCTGCACACACACACACACACACACACTTATACACACAGAGACATAGACAGAAACACACTATGAGCACAAAAGCAAACACACACTCTCCCAATCTTAAGCACACACAGAACACACGTGCACACACACACACACACACACACACACAGTGTCCAGCACAGAAAGAACACAGCACATCTTCCGGAAAGTTCATGAGGACTGGCAAGCTACGAGGATTAGGACGTTTCTCAAATCTGCTCTGCAATGCAGTAGGGCAGGCTACCCTTCTAATTTCTCCTGATATGCTGACACCTCCCCTTAACATTTGTGATTTAACATTTCATTAAAAGCAGGAAGCTATCTCAACACTATTCTCATTCTTTCCTTTCCCAAGGCGCTCTGGGAGGCCCTGGTAACACTTTCTCCAGCTCAAAGGTGAGTGGTGACAGCAAGACAGGTGAGAGGTGCTGTTTTTGGCCCTGCTGGTGGGAGAGGCCATTTTAATTAAGACAGCTGTGTGTGTGTGTGTGTGTGTGTGTGTGTGTAGGAGAAATAGGGAAGCGAGGGATGTTCCTGCCTCTCACCTGGACCTGAGATGCCTGCTGGGTACCCTCAGGGTGCCATCAGCACCTGTACCCAAAACCAGGCAGCCGGACGCAACATGTCCTCCTGAGGAGCTGTTCTTTTTTTGCCACTTAAACTGACACAGAAGGAGAGGGTAGGAGAAAGGCAGAGTATGCATAGTGGTATGTGCAAGAGAAAGAGACAGCGTGAGAGAAATAGAGAAATAGAGAGATGAGGAAAAACAGAGAGAGAGGGTGTGAGAGAAGTAGAGAGAAAATGGTGCGTTTCATTGAGTTTTAAGCAAGAAATGAGAAACTAGATGTCAACACCGTGTATATTTTCACAAGTGTAGAGAAACATTTTTAATGAATGACACAAAGATATATTAGCATCTAAAGCATTTTACATCATTCAGTATACAACACACCGTAATATCACTTATACACACATACAAATAATCTGTTCTTGGTTTGCACTGGTTACATTGAATCATTGCGGTAGATGCATCCAAGCAAGTTCCATAATCACTGCTTCTGCGGTAGTCTCTAGTGAAATGCTTGCAATATACTGTATACCATGATCAGTTGAGATTTAACTTCACTGAAGTTGGAATAGTGGATATGAATAAAAGACAAAACCAAGTAAATCTTGCTTTTTACTGAACTGAATCAGGTCTCCATACTGCACATGTAACCTTTTAAAATCAATGAATTGAAACATCTTGATTTAACATATCCAATTTAAGTCAAATGTTTAAGGGGATATGAACTAAAATGTCTATTTCAACAATTGATCATATTTAAACCAAGACACAATCAAAATGCATGACACTGGTGCAATAGTATAAATACTTGAAAAATATGATATGAGTTGCGAACCACTTCTGCACTATATCCCCAGCATGATAGTCTGCAGTGCAAATGGTGAATTTCTGCTATACTGTACAACAGAAGCTGGGTCAGCAAGTTGCATTATTTGACGCCAAGGATGCAAACAGCAACTATACAAGCATTTGATGATTAAAACATTCCACTGAGGACGTTTTGCAGTGACCCTTGTTTCAGCTGAAGAAGTTGCACAGTCATAGAACAGCTGTGGTGAAATTAGCTGCGCCAAACAAACTGCTGTGCGGTTGCCTTTTTTATGTACTGTAGACCACACCTGAATGTCAACCTGAAACGTACTATTATCTCAAAGGTACGGTTTCACACTCAAGTCAAAGCCCCAGGTTTTGGCCTTTCGTTTTGCGGGGGGCATGAAGACAGTCTACTCATTAATCACACGCATTTCAAACTGCTGGAACCGCAACAAACAGTCATATCTTTATACAGACCACTCACTGCACATACTGTTGGTCTTCAAAAGGCCTTACACACACCACAGTGGAACAATCCAGGGAAACCCAGGCAGATATGACCAAAAAAACTAACAAAGAATCAGCTACATAATACCCGAACATCCTTTTGACACCCACTGAGCCGTTCATCACGTGTAGAGGTACCTTGGATTTAAGAATCCTCCGCCATATTTAAACTCCTCTGCATCCCTCATATCCCTCATCACAGCCATTAGAAAGCAGGCGACGCCATCTAGTGGGCCAAATTGTGTATGGCACTGTGCAGGTAGCAAAGAGTGTGTTTCAAACCCACAGACACTCACGCAGGAGAGGCACCTCTGTTCATTCAGTTCATGGTGTCCTGGAGAAAGAGCCACTCAAGGCACCAAACCCTGCTGACCTCAGTCTGGACACGTCACAGCGAGACAGTGTGGAAACTAATGTTCATACCAGTGTAAATGTTTGTCCATAAAGAAAAATATAACAGGCCTTGATTGCATGAGGAGGCAATGTCATTTCCTGCTTTGCTTTTAACACCAGCAGGCTTTTTGTGAGTCTCCATGGCCATCGCCTATGCCTTCTTCATCCTCCAGGGCGGTGATGTTGAGCTCGTCAGTCACAGATGCTCTCAGTACATCCAGGTCTTTCCAGTTAGCTTGAAGGACCTGCTCGGCCAGCCGTGTGAAAGACTGGAGTAACAGTTGTTTATATCATTAGTTATTACATGGGAGGGACACTGCTACACAATTGTATGTTGCACGATGATGCCATCCTTTAAATTGTGGAACACATCTTGGGCACAGCTAATACAAACACTGTCAAGACAGGGGCCCTTCCCTACGCGCCACAGTTAAACAAAAGCATTACTTGTCTTTTCATTTATTTTAATATGCTGCAATAGTTCCCGTACACTGAACATTATAAGTTATAAGAAATCCCCCTTTTCAATTTTCAACATGCTCGGCAGCCTTTGCCCTAAAAGTGGGTAACCAATTAATCTAAAAAAAAAAACATGTCCATGTTCCTACCCCGGACAACATTATATGACGCAATATCAGCTGTTCTGTGCGCTTCAGCAATGTCAGAGACTCTATTCGCCTCATTTTAAATCGGCATGCCATCAAAAGTTAAGACAAAACTAATGATCTGTGATGAAATAACAAACATTTCTATGATTATTAACAAGAGAGAAGAGAATACTGGAGAAGTCAATGGGTTTATAAATTATTCATGCTGTTTAACTTTCTAGCTTTGTCCTTTATAACAGGTGTTCACAATACAGAGGTAACAGAGTCTGGTAGGACACCACAAACTCAAAAACAGTAAAGCACATGACAATCAGACGACAGAGACATTTTTTCAAATGTTCAACTCTAATATGATCCATATCTCAGGCCTTGATGTCATGCAGCATTATAACAGCATCATAGAGCACTGTGTCATGCTTTCAGAGGAGTCAACACATTCTACTACACAGACTTTTCACACAAATAAATAATTAATAGTAATGCTCAGTTTTTTCTCAGCTAATTTACAATTATTTATAACTCTGACTTCTTTCAAGAAATGATAATCATTGCTATTCTGCGACTTCAAACAATGACCCCTCTCCTATTTATACACCTCTCTCCGTAGAGTGTTTCTCACCCACCACAAAATCATTACAAACCTGGTTTAATATTATGCACAATGTTCTCATGTTTGTAGAATGGCTTACCAGAGGCATCAAGAAGGCTTACTTCTATTGATAAATAGCACTGATATAACAGTGTCTGTATCTCACTATTCTACAAACAGGACATCTACAATCACATAAATGCATTAAGCACACTCAATAACTAGAATCAAACCAATAACCATACCTCCTTGATGTTGTGGTTGGTGAAGGCACTTGTCTCGTAGAAGTCCATTCCATAAGCTTTGGCAAGCTGTAGAAGAAATTCAGTTCCCTTTACTGGAGTACTTTTTCCACTCATATTATGACTGTACACTACAGTAATGCTTATTGTGCTTTCGTATTTAGTTGCCGACAATATACTGTCTTTCAAAATTATAACGCAAAGCACATTGAGTTGCCTCGTGTACTAAATGTTAATCTACACAAATAAAGCTGTCACATAAATGAATGAATGTGGATTAAGAATGAATGACACAACAGCTGAAGCTCACCTTGGTACCCTGCTCTGTAGCCACCTGTCTCTTGTGCTCCTCGTCCGATTTATTCCCTATAAGAATCTTCTGTACTTTTTCAGGAGCATACTAAGGAGAAGAGAACACATGAACACAATGGTGCTTCGCTTGAGTAAACCAGACATACAGGAAACCAAGCAGGCAACAGAAGAAAGTCAGGAGCAATAGGTAAGATGGACAGATACAGTAAAAGGTCAGGTCAGATAGGTAGGGTGGACAGGTAGGCTACTATACAAACACATTTTTTTACTTGTACTTTCCACATGTTAAAGCAACACATTGTAGCTAGTTTACCTTAAAATAAATGCTTCAAAGTCATGTTGATGGCACGCTGACTAACAATATGGAAAGTGGAGACTGTGCACACATACCTCCTGGTATTGCAAAGTTGTTATTATGGGAGCATTTCTATGGGACCCTTCTTGTCAGTTTTGAACAAATTAGGTTGTTTGTCAGCATGTTGTTAAATGACAAAAAGGGGAATTCCCACATTGCCTTACTTTAAACATTGGATGGACTGAACATCATGATTTATACTGATTATGTCAGAGCAACTGAAAACTGAACTGGCAGGTTAGGTAAGTAATAAGCTCATTCCCAGATATCAGCTGACACAGAGACCTACTGTAAACCCATGTGTGCCAGAGTAGGCCCAGAGTAGGCCCAATGATGGCTGCCGTGGCCTTACCTCATCCACATCACTGGCCCACTTCATAATGTGCTGGAAGGACCGCTCGCTTGTGATGTCATACACCAGGAAGATTCCCTGATGAGAGTAAGGAAGACGAGTACATAATCGATACCGTTTTATGACTTCCTGACTTTTCCAATCAATCTTAAAGTTGTGATACATGAACACATGCTTAAAAATCCCTCCGCAACTCAGATCTAGTGCAACATTTCTATGATCTCAATACATCGAATACGTGGAAGAAACAAAGTCGTCTGCTAATAATGAAAGGATAACAGCATGGGGGTTTGCTGCAGTGTTGCTTCGTCCTCACCTGTGCTCGTCTGTAGTACTGTTTGGTTATAGTCTGGTATCTCTCCTGGCCTGCCGTATCCCTGCAGGAGGTAAACACACCATGTTCACGAGTGCACAAGCTACTAAGAGGGCACTTACTGTTTAAGCGGCAGGTGTAAATGCATCAAATATCCACTCACCATATCTGTATCCTTACTTTAATTCCATCTATCATTAAGGTCTTCATTTTGAAATCGACACCTGCAACACAAGACAAATGTGCTGTAATGGAGACAACAAATCATATGGGTACAGTGTCTCCTCGATATACATAAGTGGTGGGGATCAGAGGCTACGCTACATTTTTTTGCCCGCACAAAATGTCCAGAATACTCGCCATACAGAAAATCTGCCGGACATATGCTGTTGCCAGAGATTAGGCAACTCTCAGCTCAGCAAACATACAATCCGACAATTCTCCAAAACTAGCACCCAGAATACCAACACAAAAATGAGCACGGTGCTGTAGTTTGCTTAGAGAGGCTGTATTGATCACTGACGAGAAGGGAGACTGGATAGCTGAAGAGGTACAGTATGGTTCGCTCTTCAAAAAAAAAAAAAAATCACAGCCTCAGACTGCTTAAATGGCTTGGGCAATCAGACATCCGCCTGGCCTATATAATTTAAGCGTGTTCTTAAATAATAGAACAATGTCTATAGTCAGATGTCAAGCTCAAGAAAAGTTAGAAAGAAAGATGGAGCTACAATTTAAACTCAGTTTGGACAGTTTCTATAGAAACTGTGGCTGTTCTATTTAGACATGATGACAAAGTACAATTCAGAGGTACCGTACATTCAGAAACATGCTTCCTTCACTCACCTACTCTCATTCTCTAAATGTCCTATACTCTCTCTCACACGTTCTCTCTCTCTCTCTCTCTCTCTCTCTCTCTCTTCTACATGTTCTATCTATCTGTGGAGGACACCAATGAGGCAGTCGGAGCAGGCGTTCCATTTTCATTAGAAAGCAGTCAGACAGTAACACAGGGCTAGGCTATCATTACCGTCAGTAGCTGTGCGGGCCCAAGGCAGTCAGTGGGTAAGGGAGATAAAAGCGAGAAGCCGTCCTCCTCCCAGCTTTAATGACACTGGGGGAGGCGAGGAGGAAGCAAGGCCATTTCTGCAATAACTTGGGGGATTTGTGATGTGAAAAAGCTGCTAACGTGGTGTTTGGCCAGAGACAACTATCCTCAGAAGGGAGCCTACTAATTAATGAGCTCCATAAAACATAAACAAACCACCATCCTCTGGCAGGACACAAGATGCGTAGATTGCACATTTAAGAAATAGAATAGAACAGAATCTTCGACTAGAATAGAATAGAATAGGATCTATCGTCCACTCACATGGATATTCATATTTGGCCCGACTGATCACCATGAATAACAACAACCACACAGATGCTTCATTCAAAGGATGACTCTAGTCTCTGGCAGATATGCTAAAGACTGATCTTTACCTTTTGGAATGGACAATCATCCCACTGGCCATGTAAATTGTCCCATGTTAAGTACCATACCGAGTCTGGATGGAAGACTTCACTTGACTTTATGGCCAACAGACCCCTAACCTAGTAGACTCGGAAAAAGTTGCACTGGATTTTATGCTGGATGATGCTTGAACCAAGTCCAACTATACAGTATACTATAAATATACCTTTCCCTAAGAATTCCAAATGATCATAGACATACCAGATTTACTTATTTAGCTAAATGACACAAGTTCCTCAGGGCAGAAGTTTTCACTGACCTAATCAAATAAGATCCAGAAGACTACAAGCTTGAGTAAATATGACAGTTCTAATTACCTTAAGCATGCATCTCTGACATTTGAAATTAGCATGTAACAGAAACAAGTTTGCTTTCAGATAATGGCAACTACGCAAATCACGGACGACTGGAGATTTCGTTTTTAGAGAGTGGATCTGTGGCAACAGCTTGCTCTATTAACATTTTGGTCTCTTGACAGCCTGCTGCTATCACATGCATGGCTTAATACAACGGCTATCAAACCATAGCAAACTGACGGGACATAAGAAATATCAAGCTAGTGCAAGTACAAGGGCACGCACACCTTTTAGCCCTGCATAGAAGACTAACCACACAGGCTGTGTCAATAACTTTGTATGGTACTTTTTTCAACTAAATCAAACACTAAGTCGTCATAAACCGCAAGTGTGTCATTTCTTTACAACACATGCCTTTGTCAATCACTTGAGACCTCATTTAGAAGAATGCTGACGACAGGGTAACTTGATCATGCATCTCAGGTCTTTGAATCTATGCTTGATAAATGTGCAGTCACTGATTCTAGCAAAAAAAAAGACTGACTGATATTTTTTTTTCTTTTAAAAAAAAACAAAACAATTAAAATGGACCTTTCTCTTCAGTGGACATGATGCAATGCTGATTCATTGGACTAGTATAGGCTACTGCTCAGTTTGAGTTTTTTGATTGCACACACAGTACAGCTAGTGTATACATACAGAATTTAACAAAAAGTGTATTGGATTACAGTTGACGACGTTGTCTCTAAAATGGGCATTAGCTTCTAAGACTTTCAACTGATCTGTACCTTACCCATGAAATGAGCATGGCGTTAAACAGAGGCTGCTGTTTCTTCCTCATGAAAATCACGTCATGGATGTGACAGCGGATGACGTTTTTACACTTTAGTTCTCTGGCCTAATTAGACAGAAGGGAGCTACTGAATATACATGATTTGAGACTGTAGGGAAGGTTTTGTAGGTCCTCACTAGAGAAAGACAATGCAAGCTATAGAGCCTCATCAAGTGCAAGATATAGGCTTAGGCATGGGGAGACTATTTTGTGATGATAGTTTGGTGCGAGTCCTGCACTACACCACCAAATGTAACAGCCGGACTTGTCATATGAGAGAAGTCCACTGACACGAACATCCACAGACCGATGAACCATACAGGAAACCTTATTTCTTGTGAGAGATAAGCAGCATGCCAGACAGAGAACCTCTGGAGAATGCTGCAACAGAGATGAAATATGATTCAAGCGGGTGGGGAAGGCTTGGCATAGGATGCACTGTTTACAGGGACTTAGAGCTCGGGATCTGTCAGAATGGGGGTTTAAAAAGGGGTGTGAATGAAGCAGTGATAATTCACATTACCAACAAATATATATTTGATTTGTAATGTGACTCATCACAAAGCTTGAAATGATACATTAAAATATAATTTATACTAACAGTATATTATATATAAAAATGTTGTTCTAAAAGTAGGATACCTGTTTCAATTTATCATTTCAAGCTGTGTGATGAATCATGCGTTAGGAAACCAATTAAGGCTATAGTTTGAGAATAAAGATCAGTGCCGAAAAATGTGCAGATCAGTGAAGAACATTTTCTAATCACAGTTTTTGTCAGCAAAAACAATACAATCGCCTCTGTCTGGACCATACAATTTTGATAAAAGATGCTTCAAAGTACTGCTTTCTTCATTTATTGATCATCTGGATTTCATATGTGTTTTTCAGGGCCTGAGAAATGGACAAATGCAATAGACTGCCTAAAACAGAAATAAGAGAGTTTTATTATGTCTTCAAAATAGTTTAAGTAGGTGAGGAGTCTTATTGAATGTTTGGTCAAGAAGATAATACAATCTGAAAAGTTAGATAGCCTACATATGTCTACTTGTTTGGGGGACTCCATTTGCAGTATGGCGGTCTTTTTTTAATAAACAGACAGGCTGTTCAAGTTGTTCATACATTTTTTTTTTCCATTATTTTAAAAACAGAAAGACTGCCATGTTGGTAATGAAATAGCAGGCATATGACAGGCTAGGCTGATAACAACAATAGGCTTATTCAATGTAATTTTGCTGGAGCTTTAACATGCAGTCCACGATTATATGAAGTTAAGACACTCTTTAAGCCATTAAAGAGTGGAAATATAATTTGGCACAGATTTTGAAATGACAATGTTGATACATTACTGTCATCGTGTCATCGAAAGCATATAGCTCGCATCAGCCTTTGCATACACCTGCAGTTCTATCGAAACAAGATCATATTCAAGCAGAGACGCAACCTTAGATAGCACATTAACACACATCGTTGAAACCAATTGGTGGCTATATAATCCGTATTTCGCTGACAAGGCCTCAAGATATATTTTTTTTACTATAACGGAGAGGAGCAAATTAAAGG
Organism: Sardina pilchardus; assembly: GCF_963854185.1. Classification (NCBI taxonomy): domain Eukaryota; kingdom Metazoa; phylum Chordata; class Actinopteri; order Clupeiformes; family Clupeidae; genus Sardina; species Sardina pilchardus. The sequence goes on along the minus strand of NC_085005.1, from coordinate 16,311,671 downwards.
CGCGCCGACTGTAGCCTACATCTGGGGCTTAGAGTAGCCTCTAACACAGGTCGATTGGAGTTCTTACAAAAACTGTAAAGCAAAAGGACTTAATTGGAATGCATGCGATCTGTAATCTTACCTATTGTGGAAATATGTGAAGGGTGAAATTCATTGTCCGTGAATCTGCATAATAAACAGGTTTTTCCGACTCCGGAGTCTCCAAGAAGCAAGAGTCTGAACAGAACATCATATTGCTTAGCCATGATTTCATGCACGGACGTTTAGCTAACTCAGAGATGAATTTCTATGTGCTGTTGCATATACACATTCCATGTCGGCTGCATGCAACGCACGCTTATCTTCTCGTTCCTTTCAAGATGCTGTCAATCTGGTAGCATGACTAGAGGGCCATAACCGACCAGTGATGTAGGAGGGATTCCGATAACTCTGCCTATGGGTGCGGCGGCTAAGATGCGCTCAGCATCTGTTTCACTTGACAACACCGTCAGAATGGGGTGGAGGAAGGGGGCTGGAGCACAAGCAGACAAAAAGCTTCCACTCGGACTCCCCCCGCCCACCATTTTTACAGAGTTTAATTAAGATATGGAAATTATAGGATACTGATATTCATTAGTGGCAAAAAGGCTAAAATGAGTTCCGGCGTGATATGGCGCTATAATAGCCACAGCTGTCAAATTTGACCAACATTTCAGACGGACTATTTTCTTTCAAACCCATCTTTGCCCAGGCTACACCGCAGGTAGGCTAGGCCTATTGAGTCACAGATAAATGTAGCCTACAGACTAATTGCAACCACTAAAATACTTGCAATGACGATTTTATGACTGCTAAATTGCTGAAAGCCCTAGGCTAAATGGAGTCACAACAGCATATCGATATGCTAATATTCCATATTGTAAACATTTTAAGTAGGCCTAAACTGAGTATTTACATGAAATGATCCAACTGTAACCGTGTGGCTCATAGTATGAAGTGCAGCCTATGCAAAATGAAACAAGTTACATTTCTGAATGTGTATGCGCGGGTGGAAGAGAGATGACGGTCAAAAGCATTTTACAGCCACTGGTTAGAAGTGATTTGAGTCTCTTTGCTTGCCGTACTGGCGTTTTTCCTAGGCTCCTCCCACGCGTGAGAGCGAACTCTTACTTGTGGTAGAAATAAGAACATAATTGGCTTAACTTACTACAAAATTGTTACATTTGTGATTGATGTTGTTATAATGGACACGGTAGCTTCACCTTTACGATGCTTTGATGAGTGTCATCCTCTTGAGTTGTTGAAAGATGACGGAATACAAACCGTGACTTCAGCCGAACAGGTGAGTCAGATTCATTTGCTAGCTAGCTAACCTAACTAGTTAGCTTGCTAACATTAGCTTCAATTTCATGTTGCATGTTGTCAAATTCGTTGTGCTAGTTAACTGGTCGGCTAACTGGCTGACAGATGTACTGGAGACATTGTGTTTCACTCACACATGGAACTGAATTCACTTATGCACTTGACAATTTGTTTTATTTAGTGTTAGTGTATTGAATGGCACGATTTAGCTGCAAATCTTTACATGGATTGTGTAATTGATAATCCAATCGTTGACTGTGTAGCTAACGGTAATTAATCAACTTCATAATCAGCTAAGGTTTTATCATTGCATAAACTACCAATTCCCCTCTTGAATGTCGCTGAAGAGCTTGAAGAGCTTGCATTACTTTTAAATCAAAGCTCATATCATATGTGGAAGCTTTATAGCTTTCTTGTTTTGGCAAATTACGAGTTTCTAATTTAAGGGTCACCACCATCATAGACAGCCAAACTAGCTGGTCAATTATGATAGATGGTTTACAAATAATGGTGATCATTGGTGAGGGTAAAAGAGGTAATGGTAACAAGTCATATAGATGCTACAGTTGTAATTGAATTAGCTAGCCAAGGCCTCTAGACCTATTCTGTGACTATTTTGTGTAGCATGATCAAGTGTATCATGGACTTCTGGAGTCTGATTATCATCCTCATAGATGTATTTCCTTTCAGAGAAAAGTAGAACGCAGTATTCAAGAAGTAATCAGTGCTTACCAGCAAATGCACAGCACGCCACAGTAAGTGTAATGTTCAGTACCGTCTTATCCACACTCAAAAGCCTGTGTCCAAATGTCATTTACACTTTTTTTCTCAGATTTCTTTCCAGAGCCATGGCTGAATATTATTGATTGGTGGTTGAAAAAAAAACATCACTGTATCATGTTGTTATTCCAGTTAGGAATGAGCGTCACTGTCCAACTTGTTTTAACCAAAACCCATATTGTTATTTGATTTCCTTAGCACTTAGGTTGTCCTACCCACAACCTTTTGATCTGTCACTAATTAGAACTAGACTACCAGTCAGATATGAGGCTTTGTTGTTTCCATGCCAACGGTTTCATAGGTGTAATGTGAGGAGCTATGCTGCTGTGCCCACCTTCAGGATGAATCATCTCTCCATTCGACTGGATAGTAAACATTAACTGCCCACATAGTATCGGACTCTGGCATGTGAAAATCAAGATGCCCCATAAAATGCACAATAGCACTAAAGCGGTATTATCTGAAGAGTTCTTGTGGAGGTCACACTATACAGTACACTACACCTAACACTTACCCTAACAACCTAACAGTGTGGCACTTAGAACAGCTAGCCTTGGCATTCCTCAAGGATGAGCTCAGACAGGCCGCAGATGATGGAAGTCTGTTATTTAGGTGTCGAGGCCGTTTCATTAATCTTGACAAATCGGAGAATAATGGTGGTGAAGCTGGTTCTGCCAGTGGTACGCTTGCTTTGGTCCAGACACCATGGCTGCGCCCTCGCTGAGCAGGAAGGCTATAAGCCTGTGGAGGCGGCAGGTGTCTAGGGGAATGGTAGTGACTCATGCTCTTGCAGAGGTGCCAGTGCTGCCTCGTCAGACAAAGACCTGTCACCACCAGAAGGGCTTGTAATTGGGGAGGAGGGTGTATGATGTGAACACACACACACGCGATGCACAAACAAATCAAAACAAAACAGATCTGGCTGGCATTGTTTTTGTCTTTTACTTTTGTTTTGAGCAAAAGCATGAAATAGTTCTTGCTATAAATCTGCATGGGTAAGGGTGTAAATTGTCAAGACATCTTTCAATTTGGTATTGCAAGTATTGTGATTCTTATTTGAAAATGTTTCTTATTATTCTAAAATACAACATACTGTATTTATTTTTTACTTTTGCTTTTTATTCTACAGTCTAAAGGTGTAAGGAACGTTTTGTCTAGTTGTATAGAACATAACAACAGCACATGGAGTACTTAATTAATGCTTTTTGATAATAATGACTATGACACTAACACCAACAATAATATATATTTTTTTCCATAATTGATGACTTAAGAATTGCTTGTGCAAATACCGTAATTTCCCCACTATTAGCCGAGGCTTATACATTGATTTTGTAACATTTCTTCACCTATGAGGTTAATACACGGGGGCAGTTAATATGCCATTAATATGGTTTTGTTTCTTTTAACTTGTCAAAAGACTGTCCTGCAGCTTATACACAATGCGACTAATACACAGGACATTTCTGTAATATATTCTCACAACCCATATTTAATATTATTTTTTTTTAATCTGTTTCAGACCTACGTTACTGAGAGAGCAACACTACCAGTATCTTAAAAAGGGTTTACGCCATCTTTCAGATGCATACGAGGTGCGTTTTCATCAGCATGAGAAGTTCTGGTGTTTGACTGAAATGCATCTTGCACTCAGGGTGCTTTTATGTAAATCTAGGATATGTGTAGCATTTGGTTTTAGCAACTGTAGAAAGGCATCCTATTGGACTATCAAAGCATCTCAGGTCACTGGGTTCTGTCTGCAAGTGGGAGGCCAGATGAAATGGTCAGAAATGATGTAGGCCAAATAATCAGAATCTGCAGAATGTTTTGTGTTTCGTTTTGAATGTTTTGAGTGCTGCAATGTGGCCAGTACATCTAATTTTGGCAAATTATGTTCTAAAGAAAGAAAGCAGTATACCATTGGTCTTTTAAATGTACTGTTCATTTAATGAAATAAGTGTTGAATATAGACTCAACTGAAGTTTATTATATATAAAAAAAAGAATTAGACTTTAGCTTTGAGAATTAGTTTTCCATTACATGAGGTTTATTGAAAGAGCCATTCTATTAGAATTTATCGTTTTATGAACAGATTACTAACACTGGCGAACATGTTTTCTCTAAACAGTTACATTTGACCGATTTGGTGTTAAATTGTAACTGTAATTGCATTGTTACCTAGGCTACCTTTTGTCAAGATCCAATGAATGTTTCGTGAATTTGAACGCACCTCACTTCTAGCGATTTGTCAGGTTGCTAATATAGATTTCCAGCCGTGAGTGCAGTGTGCAGTGAGTGGTCACTTGAAGTGGGTCTATTACAATTGAACTCAATGGGATCCTGATTAAACCTCAGATAGATGTTGTATGCCTACTTATAATGATATTCCCTAATAATGTTCTTACCAGCCAAAGATGTACTACTAATCCATACGTTTATATGCAAAAGTGGCATTTTTATTAATGACTAGTACATTATTGATTCTTCTGTTGACACTTTTGCCCAGTGTATGTTGGGAAGTGCCCATGTCCATGAACCCTCTGTCTTGGTGTGTCTGCATATGTCCATGCTGTGTGTCTGCGTGTGCATGAGCATTCTCTCCTGTGCGTGCGTGCGTGCGTGCGTGCGTGCGTGCGTGCGTACCTACCTGTGTGTGCATGCATACCTGTGTGTGTGTGCGTGTGCGTGCGTGTGCGTGTGCGTGTGCGCGTGTGTGTGTGTGTGTGTGGTGCGATGGCCGCTGACTCTGCGTGTTCTCTGGCCCACAGTGTCTGGACGCCAGCCGGCCCTGGCTCTGCTACTGGATCCTGCACAGCCTGGAGCTGCTGGAGGAGCCCGTGCCCGCCTCCATCGCCTCTGAGTGAGTCCACAGCCTGGCACTGCCACCGCCCAATGCCAACCCACACTCCATTCCGCCGTGCCTCTGCCCTTCCCCTTCCCCATTCCGACCCAATCCAGCTCCACCCATCCCCTTCTGCCATCTACCACAGGCTCGGTCAGCATGACCTGGAGATGGACAGACTGCGTGTGTGTGCGTGCGTGTGTGTTTTGCCTCCGTTGTCATTGTGGATTTTTTTTACTGTAGAGATGCTGGGCATACAGGAGGCGGTCAAATTTCAGATTTTTTAGCTTGCAGTTGCAGCCATATATGTTATTTCAGTTTGTCCATTTTGTATTTGTTGACGTACCAGTGTGTGAATATGAGCATTCCCTGACACACCTAGGAAGTGTAAGGAAATCAAATTGGACAGCATAAGGATGGAAGCTAGTTGAATATTCTAAGCAAGTAGTTCACAGTCAAAAGTTTGTGCATTTGTTGGAAAACCAGGTCAGGTGTCAGGTGTTTGTATTATGTGCTTGACAAATGGCTCAGACGTGGCAAGTAAATAACACTGAATGCATTAAAAGGACTCCTCAAACAGTGGGATTGAACGTAAATAAATATATAGGGAACATGAAACATTGTGTAAATTAGGCAAAAGGGCAGTGTTGATATTTGAAGAAGTTCTTTGAAGTTGAGCATTAATACATTACAATATTGTGACATTTATCTTCACAGATGGTAGCTGCCTATTGAATCTTTAATGCTCTAGCTGCACATGGTATAGTCCACATAGCAGGCATTTGGAGGAGCTGTTTGCTTCTCTGTCTCTCTCACACACGCACGCACTTCCCCCTTCACACCAAAATGGGAATACGATTCACAACAGGCTGCTGCACAGTTTCCTGCAGAATCATCCACTGACTTGTGTAATGCCGTCTTTCTGTTGACATCAATCTAAAATCCTAATGTGGCATTTTAAAGGCACCTTATACTATCGGATTTATTAGATGGAACATCAGAGAAATGCATAGCATTAAATAATGATATGTTTTCTCAACATGTCAAAATAAGTTGATAGATTTTGAAGACCTCAAACACTGACACAGCAAACCACAAAATGAATTTGCTTCACTGTAAAGAAACCATATGAACTATATGAAATCATGATGATAAAAAGTTGAATACCCACGCACATCCTTAGTTAATTTTGACTGGGTGCAGGATCTTCAAGAGACGTAAGCTATACAGAAAGATAAAGGTATCTGCACACCAGTTTATAGCTCCCAGTGAAATTTATTGTCAAGCAACGTTTCGAGCCACTGGCTCCTCCTCAGGCTGATAATACATTTCATAAATAATAGATAATAAATAGGCAGTACATTTCACTGGGAGCTATATACTGGTGTGCGGATACCTTTATCTTTTTGTGTGCTTCTGAATGAGACATTTTGAAATAAATGCACTGGCTGAAATGTCATGGACTGTCAGAGTAAGATATCTTGTGTCTTTGATGTCTAGTGTGTGTGACTTCCTGTCACGGTGCCAGACCCCGAAGGGGGGGTTCGCGGGGGGCCCTGGCCAGCACCCACACCTGGCCCCTACCTATGCGGCTGTCAACGCCCTCTGCATCATCGGCACGGAAGAGTCCTACAACGTCATCAACAGGTACGCCTCCCTACCCACCCCCCACCCCCGGAAGCCAATGATGCCTTTGAATTCATTAAAGCTCTGTTGCATGCTTGGTTTTGCTTTCTGGCTTTGCATACTGTGCTCCATATGGAGTTCCCATAAGATCAGTTCAGCAGCCCCAGCTCCCGCTTCCATGGTAACCAGCTTTGGTGTCACCTCCTCTCATGTCCCTCCACCCCCCACCCCCCCTCCCCTACAGGGAGAAGCTTCTGGACTTCCTGTTCTCCGTCAAGCAGCCAGATGGCTCCTTTGTGATGCACGTGGGTGGGGAGGTGGATGTCAGGTGCGTTCCATCACCATGGTTTCCGCGGTTTGTGTCCAGCACACAGAGATAAGAGACCCATTTCTATCCTGTACTAAAACACACAACATGTTCCCTTTGGGACTCCTGTGCACATAGAAACAGGATGGTAATGGTCATGCCATAGGTCACCCATTTATGCTCTCAGCATGATCTCCACTAGCAGAGAAAGGTCCTGTTGGATCCTCGAAACCAACGACTGTTTTTATATGGACATTGTAAGCTCAGTGAAGTAAACAGAAGGAACTATGAATGAAGGATGTGTTGGGGTTTTTTTGTCCCCAAAATTAAGCAATAAGCCACGAGAGGCCGTAGTTTACACAGATTTTGAGGCGTTGGCAGGCACAATGTGCAAAAGGTATCTATCTATCTCTAAGATTTCATGAAACAAAGGCAGAGCCACAAGAAATGTAACGATGTATTCATAGATAATCATCCTTCCATCTAGAAATATATTTCCTCTATCTGAATGGTTGCCAAGCGACATCGAGACGCAGCTACTCTGTAACTTTTGTGTATGTCGTGGTAGCGTATTACCATAGAGCAAAATCCGGTCAAGGTGTAGGTTTGTGTTGGATTTTACAATGGCATTGAACGTGATTCAGCCAATCATAATCAAGGACCAGAGCTATCCATTCCAGAAAAAAAGGTTATTGTCTGGTTACAAAAAGTAGAGAATTACTGCGCTGAATCTCCAATTTAATTAAATTTGTGCGTGACCGAAACCATCATGCTGTCCATCCTTTTTAACTGTCATCTAACCTTTAAGCAAGGACCTGTTTGATCACCAAAACCTGCTTGAGTACTGTCTGCGGGCAAACAAAATGACTAAGTCTACAAAATGATTGACCTTTCTCAGGCGTACTTGTAATGTAGAGATGATTCATTCTCCTTCTGCAGTGGCATAGAAGGTGTGACGTGTGCTAATGACTATGTTCTTCTCTTAAATAGCCCTCACAAGGAATGGAATGTTTTAACACCCTCTCTAGACTCGCACGCGGCTTGTTTATTGAAAATGCAGCCCGTTTATATTTATTGACATAGCATCACAGTGAAAAAGAAGAACATCAAGTCACCGTTTAAAACGCTAATACACAGTTTGATGAATAAGCTTGGTCCTCCATTCTCTGTGTAACTGATACAATATAGCAGGCAAGGCAGTCTGCTGGGGTGCTCCATATTAAACGCTGTGTTTATCAGCACTCTTGGGTTCTGTCTCTGGCAGGAGCGCGTACTGTGCTGCATCAGTGGCCTCCCTCACCAACATCATCACGCCCACTCTGTTTGAGGGAACGCACAACTGGATCATGAGGTACGTGGGCTCCCTCCACACGCTCCGCAGCACTGTGCAGCGCTGCTCTGTGTAACAGCCATCACGATTCCTGGTTGTGGTTGCTGTTGGACGTTGTGTTTTTAATGAGTGGGATTTGGTGGCAGATTTTGTCCAGCCTGTCTGTGCCAAAAGCTGTGTATTGTAGCCTGAGGAGTGTGTGTGTGTGTGTGTGTGTGTGTGTGTGTGTGTGTGTGTCAGCTGTCAGAACTGGGAAGGGGGTCTAGGTGGCGTGCCAGGTTTGGAGGCCCACGGCGGCTACACCTTCTGTGGCACGGCGGCCATGGTGATCCTGGGCAAGGAGCACATGCTGGACCTCAAGGCCTTGTTAGTGAGTACACTATCTGACCTCTCCATTCCACCCACCATCTCTCCTCCAGTCACACACACTCTCTTTCTCTGCTGTCTCTGCTGTGGAGGGTTTTTTCGCCTAACCCAAGCCTTGCCCTCTCCTATCCTCATTTCTTTTTCTCGCTTTCTCTCTTTCTCTCTTTCTTTCTGTGTCTCTCTCTCTCTCTCTTTCTCTCTCCAATCATTCACATCATGCCCTAAGTCATGGGATTTGGTTGAAGCTGTTCAGCTGTGACAGAGGCTTTGTCTAATGAGTTCTGTGCCACTGGTCACAGGCATAAGCACCAGGCTTCCCATAACTGTCAGTCAGGGCTGGAGATTAAGGCTGTTAAATTTGCATATCTGATGTTTTGCTCCGTGCTTACTGACCAACAGAAGTTAGGTGTTTCTCCATAAAACCTAGACACACACACACAGACAGACAGACAGACAGACAGACAGACAGACAGATAGACATACATACATTTATGTGTTCACATCAGAACTGAAGACTTAAGGGTGGGCTGAAAAGGACTAAACTGAATCAGTTCATTACATGCATAAGAGTCAACTTTCTTTGCTGAGGAGGCTTGGCAAAGACCCATGCTGACATTTCAGACTTGTTCATTAGTGTTCAAGTCCCCAGTCATATTGCTCATGGGGTCTCGTCAAGTGTTTCTATAGTAACCTCTCGAAAAAAAGCCAGAAACCCATTAACCACCAGTGGACGGGTCAGCTTGGCCGCGTTGGAGCGGCACGCTTTCTGGTCGTGTTTGCGTCAGGGCTGACATTTATTGAATTAATGGCCCTCAAAGCAGCCAAGGACATGGGAAGCCTTCAGTTCCCCCAAGACCACGTGCATGCAGCCCTCCACTCCGAGGGGGTACCTGGGGAAAATAAGCACCTGATACAAATGTTGGCCTATTCACTATCTATGCTGCCGTTTGTCAGAGGTGAGCAAGCATCCTGGCCTCTGAAAGTCCTGCCATGTATTCCTTCTGTCTGTGCGGTTAATACAGGAGTTCTTCCTAATTAGCAGAGAGCTAACAAGAGAGTCGGCTAACTAGGAGGAACTTTTGTTTTTAGTAAATGGTGCAAACCAAGGACTTTTACAACACTTTCTGAAATGCTCACTGCTTGTATCGGTATTAGAGCGCTGAAATGGGTATTTGGCGTGGATATTTATCTGCATGTATGATGACCCCACGTCAGTAAGCGCTTGTCCATCTCCTCCCTTCCCCTCTCTCCGCTCCCCACACACACACACACACACACACACACACACACACACACAGCGCTGGGTGACCAGTCGACAGATGCGCTTCGAGGGCGGCTTCCAGGGGCGCTGCAACAAGCTGGTGGACGGCTGCTACTCCTTCTGGCAGGCGGGGCTCCTGCCGCTGCTCCACCGGGCGCTCTATAAAGAAGGTAAGTGTGTGTGTGTATGTGTGTGTGTGTGTGGGTTGTTACTGGCCATAGACTAGTGCTGCTTTGTCTTGCCGTGTTTGCAAAGCAAAGCAAGTCTATTCAGTAAAGGAAGTGGAAATAGTGGTTGTTTTGCAGTAGAAGTGGTGAAGCTGGTGGTGATGCGTGCGTGTGTGTGTGAAGCATGTGTGTGTGTGTGTGTGTGTATCTGTATGTGTGTTTATGTGGGTGGGTCTATATGGCTATTTACAGAAAGTACAGTGGAGTTTACGGCACAAGACAGATTGAGTGTCAAGTGAATTGGCATGAAAAAGCAGAAATAGACATGAGCACCCAGCTCCAGTGCCACAGTACTGCTTAGCTTAGCATACATGTGTAAGGCTGAGTTGTATTAGTTTTCTTTATGACCAAAGACAACTTCCACAATGATTTGAGACCGATACAAAGAGCATCAGGAAACCAGATTATAATGCTCCAGCCAAAACAAGACAACGTGTTATAATAAAAGTAAAAGGATGTGGGATCAAAGCAATCCACTGTTGGGGAAAACAGGGAAAAGTTATCTAAGTAACATTTTAAATCTGAAACGTCTTCTGTCCATCTTACCTTGACATCAGTTGAGTGTGTTTGTGTTTTGAATGTATGTTTGCCCACAGGGGACTCAACACTCAGTCTGACCAACTGGATGTTTCAGCAGCAGGCCCTGCAGGAGTACATTCTGCTGTGCTGCCAGAACCCAGCCGGTGGCCTGCTGGACAAGCCTGGCAAGTGAGTACGGCTGCGTCGGCCTCCTTCGCCCGCTGCTCATGTCTCCCTGGACATACCCAGGATGATGACCGTTAGCTGGACATTACCGTATTACAACCTGAGGTGCATTCAAATTGGATAAATAAAGGTGAACGTTGGTGGTGAACATGTTTTCTTTAAACAGCTCAACTTGAATGATTTGGTGCCAACATTCCATTCTAACGATAATTGCATTGTTACCCTTGTCAAACTCCCGTCGCGTTCCACTGTATGTTCGCGGAGAACTACCTCCTCAGACTGTTTGCAAACGTTCGCCTGCGTTAGTGAATTTGAATGCACCTGTTAGCAAACGTTTGCGAACGTTCGCCTATGTTTATGAATTTGAATGCACCTCTGGTGTAGTGGATCAGTGCCATTTGTTAGGCTATCAGTCAACATTTTGCCCTGGCTGCCTTGATGTAGGCTGTTGTTGTATTAGCCAGGTGAAGCACAACGAGGCACATTAGAGGATAGCTGATATGCTTGTTTGTTATTTATTTATTCATTTAAAGAGACCCTATGCAACTTTCTGCAGAAGACGATCGCTCTTTGTTTACATCTGGAAGTCTGAGACGAAGAACCACGCTTGCAATTTATATCTTTAAATATAGCCTATACATGTATAAATATGCACCCTAAAGCTGTCGGGGAAGCTCTGCAGAGAAAATGCAAGCATAAAACGAGCGAAAACGAACAACGAAACCGAAACCAGAGATGAAATCGCCAATCCTGCATAGTTCCTCTTTAATTGTTTGTTTGTTTTCTCTTTGTCTTCTTGGTAGGTCTAGAGACTTCTACCACACGTGCTACTGTCTAAGTGGGCTCTCCGTAGCGCAGCATTTTGGGAACAGGGATCTCCACCACGAGCTGGTTCTCGGCAAAGGAGAGAACAAACTGGTGAGCAACAGAGCAGTGAAGACTGTATGCAGTTAAAAACAACAACACAAGACTTTGGGTCCCAATTTAAATGACCAGTCGAGTGCAAAGCCTAAAGCAAATCGAACTGAATGACTTTACAAAATGAATTTGCTAATTCAATACTTTGAGCAAGCATCCAAAGTACAGACAGACGTAGGTGGATCAATGTTCAGTGCTCTTACAGACCACGTCATGGCTGTAGTTCATACACGAGACACTTTGCTCATCGACTGATTTTGCCTGGCATCTCAATTAGGGCCCTTGGTGCTTTAATGCATTAGCCCAATATATTCTCACTAAGCGCACAGCACGGAGCTTTTCATCTAGCGACTAACGCAACGTGAAGTGCTGGTAACTGACAGACAGTAGCTGTGGGTCTGTTGCTTCTGCTGGGCTGTGTGCAGTAGTTAATTATCCAACCGTGCCTCTGCTCTGGTGTTCTTCCTCTCAGGCGCCGACCCATCCCGTGTATAACATCTGCCCTGAGAAGGTCGCCCAAGCCATACAGCACTTCCACAAGCTACCAGTGCCAGAGGGGCCCCATGCGGCGGCGGCGGCGACGGCCTCAGGAAATCCCATGGACCAGCTGTAGTCCAGGGGGCCGCTGACTGCTGGAGCATGCTGACCGGGGCGGAACACAGCCGGGGGAGACGGAGCCCTTTTAGAATATTTAAGTTAGGGCGCCTCCGCTGGGATTAGGTCCACTCGGAGACACATGGCAAACTCCAGGAGCCGCTGGAGGAAAGACTTTTGGTTAGCTCGAGTCGTGAGACTCATAACCGGGGAAGGAGGGTACGGCGGAGAGAAACTAGGTTCGAGTCGAGTAGCCATGCTTTTTTTTTTTTTTTGGTTGTTTGTTTTTTGTTTTTTTTTGTATGTGTTTTACAACCGTACAAGTCTAAAAACTGACCCGATTCTTGCAAATAAAACATCAATTGCTGTCTGTACTTCACTTCAGTGATAATCTACTGTCTGTTGGTGTGTGATAAGTCAATAGCATCTCTAGGAGGTAGATTCATACTGCAGCTCAGAGGCTCCTGCCCAAGTGTCACACTGAAAGCCCTGTTAATAGGATGGACAGCTTGAAAGGATAATGTGTTATGTAGAGCCCTTGACTGGTATGCTTCCTACAATGAAGGTTGTGGATACAGAACAGTGCAGTGTATGAACATCAGCCTACAGTATACAGTAATGTCCCAGTTAGCATGCAGTGCCAGTAACTGTTGTTAGCTTCCACGCTAGTGCTCCCCCACCTTCACCATAAGCCAAGATTTTAGATTAAATCCAGTGTTTTGAATCCAGACGAATCTGCAGGGGCGTGTTTCCCATAGCCATAGTTGCTCAAGTTTATGACTGACTAAAGTTAGCAACTTAGTTGGTTGGCAATGGGAAATTGCATTGCATCCAACAAAGTTCCTAACAGGTTAGGGTTTTGGGAAACGCATCCCAGGTCGGTCTGGAAAGGATCCCATTGACGTCTGTTTACCCAAATCACCAAAAACACAAGAATGTATTGTCTCTGGAATTGCATAAACAACTGCATTTAAAGCCTTTGTTTACATGAAAGATGTGTTTCTGAAACAATTTGGTAAGAGTGTAATGCACCAATTTCTAAAGTTAGATTTCACCGCTCATTAGTCATCTGGAAGTCATAACGCGAGACGTCTGGAACCGTACGGATCCTTCCCATTCAAATGTTTTAACCCGTTCCAGACTTGTGTTTTTCCTCAAACATTAGGTATCCATATGTTATGCTTTTGATAAACCACAAGTATAACAGTAATTTAGTCATGGACCATTTGTAAAGGATAAAATAGTTTTTTTTTATTTATAGTCTCATAGTAAAGGTAGGCCTCAACTTGCAAGACAGTTGTTGGCAGTATGTACAACATACCTGTAGTTTCCATGGAATGGAATTAAACAAACAAAAGACCTATTTAGTATACTCTAAATGTCCTAAATGGAAAAAAAAACACAAATGGTAAAAGATACATACATACATACATACACTCAAGACACGCGCACACACACACACGCTCACACCTCCAACAGGCAAAATGCTTTTATGGGGGAGGTTCTTTAAACCCCTTAAATTTAAACCCGCAACATTTAAAAGTTTACCTTGTAAAGCAAAACACAACAGTTACCATTCCTTTTTTTTACCTCAATCAAAAAAATGTGACTTGACATTCTACGTTTTTCATAACACGAGAGAAGTACATCTAGCATATCAGCAGTGTTCCCAAGTATGCGTGAACAATACAAATTGTACAACATATTCAGAGGCTTTGAAAGTAATCATCCAATTACAAAACCCTGAAATCTAAACTGAAGTAAGCCATCTAAATTCATTCTCTACATCAAGCTAATAGGACAAAAGCACAAGTTTGGGAAAAATTCTCTACTTCATGACATCAATTTCAAACAAAGGAATTTCACTTTTCTTTTTCCATAAACAAACGTGTTCAACCACTTTTGAGAATCCTGAGGTGAGCTTGCTTTTACCGGTCAATCGTTGCTGCTATGTAGAATCACATTCTTTTGTGGAAAAAAATATTCCATTCATCTTTGATGTTTGTTTCTACAAAGGTAAACTGCTCCTTGGTGACAGTTTGTAGTGGGCTGTGTGTGTCGTTCTAAACAGGTTCTTTTAAGATTAATCAAAACAGGAAACAAAAGAAAATGACGCGTAAACAAAAGTTTTTTTTTTTTTTCCCCGCAGTGCTTGGAGATGTACATGTCTCCCCTGCTCCTCCGGACTCCACGTGGAGGGTAATGAGAACAGATTTTTAAGGAAGGAAGGGAGAAAAAAAAAATCAAAAACGGCAAAAGATGTATGGAGTCCGTAAGTAGCGAAGCTGCCTCATCCGGCAATCTGGACAGTCCTGTTTGTTGTTGCCAAGACGCCGCTGCTGGAGTGGGGGGGGGGTTCCGACAGAGCTGATGAAAAGGGGGGGGGAGGTGACCAAACTCAAACAAAAACAGGTTACACAAACATAATTTCATCTCTTCAGAGAAATTAAAATGGTGAAGATGTCGTCCTTCTGCAGGCCAGCTTATTCACCCCCTCATCTGGACTAAGGGTTTGGGGGGGTTTGAAGGGTTGGGGCACGGAGCGAGGCAAGTGACCGGAGAGGGATGGACAGAGCTAGGAAGCGGAGTGGAGAGTCTAAGGGCAGGGGTGGGGGCGCAGGGACGTAGATTATGGGGTGCATGGGAGTGGATTTAAGGGGGGGGCATAGGGGCCATTTTACCCCCCTCCTCCTCCTCCTCCACTCACTGGATGCGAGGGGTCTTTAGCTGGCCTCGGCGCGGAGCTTCTTCCGCGTGGGCGGCTCCTCGGGCTCGGACTCCGAGCTGGACCCAGAGCCGCCGTCGAACGCGGACACGGTGCTGCCCTTGGCGTTGGTGTAGCGGCTGCCGTCCGATGAATTGTAGCTGCCCTGCAGCCCCTTCACCTTCTCCAGTGCACGGACTGCAGGGACGGACAGAGACAGAGAGAGAGAGAGAGCGAGAGAGAGAGAGAGGAAAAAGAGAGAGGAAGGGAGGAGTGATTGAATGAGGGGAGATGGGGAGATTAGGAAACATGAGTAGGAGAAAAGAGTATTGAACAGAGTTGTCAAATAATTTAAAATTATGTTACAAAAGGCCAGATGTTAAAATATGTCTGTCTAAAAATGACTTGGTGTGAGATCGGCATCTATCAGCATCTATTCCAATATTATAGCAGGAATGTTCACTGTATAACAAAAATACCTTTGCTACAATTCCATAGAAGATGAGCAACATAGTAAGAAACTATGGTTTGCTCCTGTATGGAACGGAGAACCGGGACGGGCCGAGCTCAAGGGGAACTCCACCTGTCCCAAAGTCCTCCGCCCACGGGAACTCACCTTGCTGCTCCAACAAGGCGTTTTGTCTCTTGAGGTCGTCAATATCCTGCTGGTGTGTGTGGTTTTTCCGCCTCATATACTGGATGTACTCTGTGGCTTTGTCTAGGATCTGAGCCCGAGAAGCCTATTTGACAGATCATCAACAACAAGTCAACGAACTGAAAACAACAGCAACACGATATGTGGAAATATAAGGCTACCAACACTGGCTAATGAACGGCCAGATGTGGGGAACAACTCATTCAGTATCTACATTACAACTGTCTTAAGATGGCTATATACAGTGCTCCACATCCTCCCAAGATAACCTTCTGTTATCATTCTCCCTCCTCACCACACAGAAGTGATTAAGCTATTTAGAAGGATTCGCTTACGCACATTAATTTATCGATGTAGCGGTTACATTATTTGTGAGAACAGGATGTCTATGAATACGGTTCCAAAGATGATTCTTGCCCAATAACATCTGAGTAGTCAAAATAGTGAATGGTGTGCCATAGTAGACCAACAGGCAACATCCAACGGTACAAACGTTTAAATAATGCACCAGAAACGAATGCCCTGAAAGGCACTGTTTTGTTTTGACTGACTGACTCACTTATCACTCACTTCAATCGTGGTTTTCAAGTTTATTTACTTATGTCCTGTAAAGCCCTGATGGCTATCTGTTCGGGCTTACAGTTTGTTCAAACTCCCTCAAGTCAAGGGCTTCAAAACAGGAAGGAGCAACAAATGTCTTGTAATTACGTTCTGGCACAAGGCCTAGCTTTAGGTCACACATCCCTTACTGTAGGTTGTCCATTTCACCCAAGGATCACCCCTCATCTCTTTAAACACACAATACCAACCATTCTCAACTACATGACTCCCATTACAAAGTTTCCACAGAAACCACTTCAAAACAAGCATATTTCATAAACAAGCAACATTACCGATGAAAACTAACTGGACATGAGGACAGACATTCAAAGGCAAAGAGACTTTTTCTTATGAATAACCTCCCCCTAATTTACTATCTAATTCACAAATTTAACACTAATTGTTCACATACACTTGTCCCCACATCTGGTGAAACACATAAGCTTTAGTGATAAATAAATAGGATAAAAAAGTAGAAAAGAGTTTTTTTTACCGAAGGTTTACCAACCTTTTCCCCTTGCAAGGCAGGGACGGAATCGCGCAGGCTGTGAAAACTGTCTTTGATGTGGTCCCTGCGCTTGCGTTCCAGCGCATTGTGATGTGCTCGTTTGTCTGCCTGAAATGAGAGAGAGAGAATCACACACGCACATTCAGCCAAAGGCCCATGAGACATCACACACACATATGCCAGTCCCTCTCATCCAGTCTGCGCCAAAGGGGGGTAGGGGGGTCGGATTGTCGTCGCGAAGAAAAAACTGCTGCTGCTGCTGGTGGTTGTGATGCGGCTAGTGTTGATGCATGGCAGACACTGGAAGAGTCAGAGCAGAATCATGCCCCCACTAGTTTTACGGGAGACAAGGGATGATCACTTAAGACATTTGACTATTATTGAGATGCTTAAAGGAAAATGAGGAGTAGATCTTCTCGGCAGAAGGTGACAGGACAACTGATGATTTGACTGGTATTTGTTTTCTTGGCAAAGGCCTGTAACAAGGTATGTGTTTTAACTCGCGTTAGCAGATATTTAAAAAGTGATTATTTAAATCAATAATAATTTGATCTCAGGCATTAGAATGCACTGCATTGCACTATGCCCCCCCTGCCCCTTCCACTATAGTAGTTGTCAATGCACTGAGAGAATAGTGAGAATACAGTTTGGGAAAACAAACAGAATCCCTGACCAAGGCACTTTTCCCTAACCTGTAAAAGGGAGGAGGGGGTCTCTAGTTCAAAGTGAAAATTACATCTGCTGGAGCCAAATGCCTCCAAACAACCAAGGGGCTTGGCCCTCTGTGGTCAAACCTGCTCAGCCAGCAAGCCAGACACAAAAAAAGTGCCTTTGTCCTTTACTTCAATGGCAGCCTAAACTGATTGTTACAAATATGTGATTTATTAAACAGGTCATACGTTCTTAATTAAGGGGGAACAAGCTTCAATGTTTTTTCCAGCTCACTAGAGACAATCCCCAAGAGTGCTTTGGACACCTTATGCATGAGTAAGAGCCAAGTTGAATAATACGGCACTCGTCTTTGGGACATTGCAAGACTACCCCACACAGCCTTTGCTCAATACCGCAGCAAATCCAGATCAGCCATAAACAAACATGTGACTGGCATTAAAGGCACGTGCTATTTTGGTGGACTCCTCTAAAGCAAACTAAATAAAACTTTAAAAAGGACCAGGAAAAACACAGACACGGTTCAGTGCATGAGAATGGTTAGGCTTTGTGTGGACGGGTGCCTGGATGTTTGGGGAGGGATCTAAACACATAGGCTACTCTAGCAAAGCCGACACCCTCAAAAGAGTATGAATCTCTGACTGACTTTATAGGCAGTTGGGTGCTGGCACAAGATGTTATCTCTGGAGGGGAGACTGTGTCTGAAGACAAACCAGTCACAGAGCAGAGAAGGGATATTCCAAGATATTTCAGGATACTTAATTTAACTTAGTCACGTCTGAGCACCAACAAGCTACAGCCATTATGACCATTTCAATGTACAAGTAAGGGTGTTGACTGGAAGGCTTTTAACATTAGGCAAAGTGAGTCAATCGTCCATTCATTGCATAAGGATGAAATGAAGAACATTCGTTGGCTGTTGGCTGGAAGTGTTAAACACACTTCGATTTCCAACGATTACACGTTATGTAACAACGTTTAAGACGAAAAAAAACTTTCTGCGATGTCTCTCAGTGATGACTACACATCCAGCTATTTCCACGCAGCTCGGCCATATCGGACACCGCTGTTTTTCCTCCACACAACAGATACGTCACTACTATAAGCTGCCCTCGAGCTCGCGTGTCGGTCTATTATTTTTGCTATATTTCTAGTATTGCAAATCGCCACAAGAAAAAAATATCACTATATCATTATTTGTATTATTGCAATTCGGTTTTTAAAAAGGCTATGGCACGAGGATAAATGTAACGAGTCGCAGTCATCCCGCATGCAGCACGTCAGTCATTCGAAGCACAACGACCAAGCTAGCAGCATCGGATCCGTGCAACACACACTGCTATTGGTGTGGTTTGTAGCGCTGGTATGTTAACTATCGGTTAGCGAGCGAAAAATCGTAACCTTCTCGACCAGCAGAAACGAGCAAGTCCTGACAATATGACTGATCCCATCCAATTTCAACATAAACACACATTTTTGAGTGGATTTAACGTTAGCTGTGTATGTTGTTCGAGTAGGCTGATTCGGTGGACACAGTGGCGAGACGACAGTCGACCGACATATCCAACTAAACCCCCATCTCCCTAAGCTTCAGACGTTAACAACATCCTCTCTCTATTGACCTAACGAGGAGGAGTCTGATCATAAAGTGGATGTACTGATGGTCAACACGGCTGTAGAACGAGCAAGCTGTCTATTTATACAGATTTCAACTGCAGAAAGCCTCTCCACCAAAGCCAAATATATCGATACAATTCTTTCGATTTCATAACCACCGTGAAACTTTGTTGCAAACTGGGTAGCCAACGTTATGTTTATCAACGTCACCTACCCGGAAATTAACTGTGAGTTAGCTACAACCAATACAATTGAAATAATAATATTAAACGTCTATTCTGGATAAATAGCTCCGTTAATTACGCACCCCAGAGTTAAATCTCGGTGATTCTTCCTGTAAAAGAACAGAACAGAGATGTATTGACACGTTAGCACAATTGTTTAGAAAGAAACTGCTGGCTATAATCTGCTTACACTTGCTATATGAGAAATTCAATATACTATCATACTTATAATTATGTCGTGTACAGCAATCAATATCCCCACCATAAAACCACAATATACCCCGATACTAGTCCAACTTGCTATCCATCAACCAACAAGCCGCCTCCGACTCGAATATCGAAAACTCAGTGCATCAGCTTGCAATGTAATGCTAGCTGCTAGCAAACGTAATTTCTCTAGCACCTAGCTAGCTGTCTGGGTAGCTAGCTACATTTTCTGGGTGATCATAGAATACAGATCTACCTAGCTAAGAAAACTTAGAAATAAACCAATAAAGACATTTATACTCACGTCACTATCGACCTCGATGTCATCGTTATCGCTCATCCTTCGATGGAATACTTTATCTAAACGAAACAAGGGCCCGAAAACAACATGTAGCTAGGCGCAACCCTATCCAAATGAACAGTGAAGTCTCACTGCAGAAGCGAAAGGAGATCAACGAATTCCCCACACGTGACTCGCCCACACAGGAACCATGTACCACTAAACGACACGCCTATGCGACTGTCGAGGTTGCATGTGGATTTTGTAGTTTTATTGTGGAAAAGTTACCACGTGAATATTAAAGTATTACTGAAGTGAAAACTACAATCCCAATGTTCTGGCTCAGTGGTCGCTCTGATCATACGTAACATGTATTTTGTTGTACTGGGATTTGTAGTTCAGACAGAATACATCAGAAAGTCCTAAAATGAGACACGTGGACGTGTAGGCTAAGATAAAAGCGTGTCTATAATAATCATATTGGCGGTGTAGCTTTCTATCCATCTTAATAGTAATGTAGGCAATAAGTCTTATAGCATTTCTTCTTGTAATTATTATCTGGTATGGCAGTTAAAAACTGTCAGTCAAGCAAGGTAGGCCTATAGCCTAAATAAAAAGATCAAGAGAGATGCCTATACACATAGGTTGACAATTTTGCTATTTTACATTAGCCTATTTTTATTAGGCCTAGTATTATAATTGTACTATTTCATATTTTAAAACTATTAGCCTATATTACTTTGTATTTATGTATGTATTGGTTTATTTATTTATCAATTATTTTATAATTTACATCAACATTCATTTAGCAGAAATGAGCCACAGACCCTAGGTTGTTGTTAGGCTGGAGTTTTCCTTTAAGGCTTCTGTCACAGACAGAGCTGCTTCAGCAGAGTGGCCAGTTAAATTGATTAGGATCACAGAGGTCATTCCATGAGAGGAATTCTGGGACCTGTGTGGAAGCTGCCCTTTCAATAATGAGTTATTGGATAATTTTATTATATGATAGGCTTATTCATTATTTATTCTTTGTTCATATTATTGTTGTTGTTGTTATTGTACTAGGCTATTTGACTGTAGTAGTAATCTATTGTTGTTATGTGGAATAAGAGTATAATGATGTATTAAAAAAAAACAAAAAAAAAACAAAAACATGCAAAAGCCACCACAACAAACAATGTGTTTTTTGACACTGATGTATTGTCTCCTAACCATTACAGATCAAGGTCGTGGGCAAGCTCTGATTGAAAGCCATACTGTTTCCCCCCACCAAATCTTGTCCCAGATAAAGAGCTTACATACTGGATTATTAAAGCTGATGGATCAGTTAATGTGTACAAACAAGAACAGTGCAATGTCTATTCCCCTGAGAGCTCAGAGGACCACATTTATGTATTGGGGTGTGTGTGTGTGTGTGTGTGTGTGTGTGTGTGTGTGTGTGTGTGTGTGTGTGTGTGTGTGTGTGTGTGTGTGTGTGTCACCCAACAAAATGAGGGACACAATCCTTTTTTCCTATTGTGAGACCGGGACACAATCCTTTTTTCCTTGTGTTGTGTTTTGTCCTTTCCCTCACCATATGTTATGGTGAATGATGGCTATTATCTAGGCCTATGTGTGTTAGTGTTACAGGCCTATGGTTTGTTGGACATTCTGTTTTGTATGTCTTTGCAAGTGTAATGTCAACACTGAATAGCTTTCAATAAAGAAGCATAACAAAAATCGGGGGTAAAGAGAATGAAAATATATTGCTCTGATAACTGCCATACGTGTTGTGCCATTTGCTGACACACACACACACACACACACACACACACACACACACACACACACTGGGGTTAAAGTGGAACAGTCCGGAACTGTCTGCCTTTTTTATTTGAGTTCATCTGTGCAGATACAGTTGCAGTTTTTACAGTTGCTGTTCAAGCCAGACCAAGTGGAATGGACCAAGTCGAAGGTGAAGTAATATTCAAATTCCACAATTTTAACAGGCTAACAACCTACAACTAAAAGAAACTCTGACTCTGATACATGTAGGCCTATGCTCTGTTCATCTGCTCAATTGACGATCAGATTAGCTGGAAGGTATCTTAGCTCAGCTGGCTAGCACTCAGCTTGTCAATAACACTGAAAAAATATTGTCCATGAATACTTGTCTCCTAAAAAAACACAATGGCAATGTTATCACTTGTTAGCATCAAACTGTGCCCCAGTAAAATCTCAAGTCGTGGAGACATCACTTGGCTACCACATGAACGCTGAATCTTAGCTTTTTGCACCAATTTGCTATCATACTTCGATTCAGACAATTAGCATTGAACTTAGGCTACATGTAATTTAATATTTGAGTTATGCATACAGCTCTGCACACCCTTTACTCTCATCTGAACTCTTCACTCAACTAATGGCAAATATCCCACACGTTAGGCCTATTACAAATGCACCGCACAGTGGTAGGCTAGGTCCATAAAATATGACCGGCACTCAGTCCTGCACATTCTGCAAAAACAAATCATCTTTTCAATTTGTCTCAATCTTCTCCATCCCCTATATTACTCTTAATTGCGTGAATATGTGTGTATATCTCAGCAGAAAGCAGCACAATTCAACATCAACTCTATCACCCACCCTTTGCTCAACACCACCATCTAGAGGCCGAAGGGTGCACAGTCACTAAATGTACACATAAATGAATCTATTGTATGATCCCCTATGGACAGATATACACAGAACTTTGCTTACCTCCAGAGGATGTTAGGTTAGGTTAGGTTAGGTTATGGACTAGGTTTATGCGGACCCTTGGGACCAACATATCGTAAACATTGCGTTATTCTTGGTGGCACAGTTCAAGTATTAAACCTTTGAGCATCTCTGTATGACCGCTATGCACACACACACACACACACACACACACACACACACACACACACACACACACACACACACACACACACACACACACACACACACACACACACACACACACACACACACACACACACACACACACACACACACACACACACACACACACACACCTCCTGACCTGCCAACAGTGACAGAGTTCTAATGTTTTTAATTATGCCCTGGGCAGCTGGATTGATTGATTTAGATCTGGCAATAAGAAACAAGCACGGTTTCTCATGTGCTTCACCCTACCTCCACCACCTTAAATTACAAACCCAGAGGGCACACATGCGGATTGATAGACTACAAGATGACATTTACATTTCTTCCGTTCACAGAGGCTTTTATCCAGAGCCACTTACAACAAACTCACAAGATTAGATGACATCTCTCTCAACACTAGATGGCGTTTATGCCTTAGGGCTGTGATGATCACAGTTATCAAGTGTACTATGCTTTGAGTGGCATTCAGGACTTATTGGCCAAAATGGGGGAGCTAGTTAGTATGCCAACAAATTTATTTGAGAAATAAACTGCTGCACCACTGGCACAGATGATATATTTCAGCGATATTCTGCAGAATTTCGTGCATTTTCAGAAACTCAGTGGGAAACCAACATAGGCAAAACCTAATTTTGCTCAATGGTCTTTTTGGCCCCCACTGTCGACTTCAAGGCTGCACTGCCTTGCCTAACCCTCCAGGCGCTGCCTTGAAGTTAACCGTGGGGGGCCAAAAAGACCACACTTACCATAAAAACTACCATGTTTGTAACTATGATGAAAGGAATGAAAAGATGCATGTGTTATCTTATGTGGTCTAAAATATTGAATTATTAGTGACTTTGGATCCTATATTGCAAAGCTCCCCATGGTTTGAGGTTCACTGGAGATATATATCACATGTATTATACTGATTAATAATCAATAAATTGTGTATATGATCTGATGATATACGAAGCACAATACACCGACTAAAAGTCACTTAAGGGTCATTCCACGCCAAATCAACCAGAGCCCACGCACTTGCGTCTCAAAAAAATCTGAAAAAAATACCATGTGTGCCTATGTTACCCAGGAGACACTCTGTAAAATGTTTTTGTGCTAAGATCAATACTTTTCAAGTAACAGCCAGTTTTACAGGGGGAGGGGGGTGTCAAATTTGTTCTACCTCTTTTTTTTGTCAAAGTTCACAAGCTCATTGCTCAAGAACTAGAATGTAGGACGCTCAAATTTTGCAGGCTTGTGCATAAATAGGAATAGTATGCAGTAAAATCACCACGAGTAGTCTGGATGATCCTGCATGGTCATAGCAGTCCCTCAAAGTTGATCAAAATTTTATTGGAGTTCTTGGCTGGGCTCTGTTTAGGCTTACAGAAGACATATTTTTACTCAACATAGGCTCTTGATTTTTTTCTCTTATTGAGATCAGTAGAAACACTTTCCGAAAAAGCAATGAAGAGAAAAGAAAATCCATCAGGGACTGAACAGCAGACCTCACAAGTTTGAAAAATAATTTTGGATCTCATATTCAGAGCACCCTAACACCTTGTGGGAATATACAAAGATTTTTTTTATATTTTTTTCGTTAATCTGCATTACCTCTTCTTTTTGAAAACACCAATTTGACTTGTCTTATGCGAATCTTTCTTTTTCATTTTCCACCCTACACTCTAAAAAATGCTGGGTTATTTCAGCACCCAATTACTGGGTTGTGGCAGTTTTACCATTTATTGGGTTATGTCAGCCCATGCTGGGTTATTTATCATAACCCAGCCACAGGGTTGGTGGTTTAGAACTCAATCTCCAACAGATGTAGGGCATTCTACCCACTAGCTGGGTCACTTAACTACTGGCAGCCCAAGTACTGGGTGAACTCATTGAGCAGCCCATCCCCCACCCCTGCCTGAATTTGCAACTCCAGATCTTCAACCGTCACTTTTTCTATCATGAATCTGACTGCAAGCTGTGTGCTGTAGCCGTCATCATATTCAAGGTAAGAATTATAGTACTTTTGTATGCCAATTGTAAATGGGAATTTATAAAAAATGTACTGTTTTCACAATGAAATATTAACCACAGCCGTTAGCCATCATAGAAATCATAATTAGTTAGCAAATAATAGCTAATCAGATAGTGCTAGCGAGCTAACTTTGCTAACGTTAGCGATGTTAGCTGTTAATGTTAACTTTTCCAGTTACTAATTTCACCTTCATGTGGAATCTTTAGAATGGTAGTTAATATCATATCTAGCAATAATCCAGTCTGAGACGTCGTTATGAATGTAGAGTGAGTTTTCACTGTTCACATATCAGGCGCAATAGCTCAGCCTACCTACATTTAAAGTGGCTGTTACCATGCTGGCTAAAGTTAGCAGCCAGCTAGCTGCTACAGACACAACGAAAGTTGTGGTTAACGTTAACCTTACCTTACGACCTTCCATGGGGCATGGGTCGTTACTTAAACATAATACATGTATGATAGTGTTGATGCATAATATGTAGTGTTGCTATTGGAAAGAGGACCAGTAAAACGAATGAAGTAGGCTAATATTAAGTTATTTGACCTCCTGATTTAGGGGCTGTAGTGTTGTATGCTCATTGATAGATCTGTCATATAGTGTATGTGAATGCGGGGGCATTTGGGGAATTTCTATTAGCAGAAATATAATGCCGACAAGTAAAGGGATTTTTAGTTTGTTTATGGTAGTGTTGGGCTTCATGTTCTTCATTTTATAGCCTTTTTTGTGCCATGTTTGATGACTTACACCGAGGCATATGTTTATTTAAGGTGCATGTGAGTGCAGTAGTGCATCAGTGATGGTCTTTTCATGTTCTGTGAGTTTTGCAATGTAATAATGTTAGCCTTCTTCTGTTCCCCCTGTTTGCAGGTGGTGTGAGGACTGCTGCCCTGAGACCGCTGTGTGCATTTTGGAATGTTCCAAATGTGTGTTACGTCCATACAGAAGAAATTCCAAGTCTGCAAGTGAGTTCACTCACCAGATAGAGACACATACTGTATACCCGCATATAGCATTATAATATGTGTGCATTTCTGTCTGTAACAGTTTAGTTTATCCCCTCCTTTCATGTGTCTGTTATGACTTTGTAGTGGGCTCTATCAACTGTCCAGGGCAAAGTCGGTCTACCCTGATGGCACTACCTGTTACCCTGACCTCAACGTAGTGGGTGTGGACTACAGGGTAAGTTATTGAGCATGCTCTTTGTTTGTCATATGTGCTATGTAATGCATTAATCCAGAAAGTAATCATGATTATTGCACTTACCTAAAGTAGTATTGAATTTTGCAATTTAGCCATATTTTCCATTGTTTGCTACTAATTCAGTTTGTTGTCCAGTATACACATCATTTTGTTTAACCTTATATTTTATTGACAGAGCCCTGATGTCAAGAATTAATATAGACGGTGATGGTGGCAAGGGTGCCTCCATAAGGTAATTATCATTTCTACCTGATTGACTTACCTTGCTTTTTTTTATTCTATGATTTTATATCTTAATCAACAATAACAAATTGTATGGCAATTGCTGTTTTCTTTTTTTTTTGTAGGTGCCAGAATTCCCAGCCTGGAGCCAGAGGCTGCTATTGCAAGTCATATGGGGGATGATCTATGTTAGGCGTCAGAAAGGTGGTGTACGCAGGAAGACAAGGCAAAGATGTGATTAGGTATGATATCACAGACATACTACTGTGCAGAAGTGTAGGGTCACTTTGAAATGTCCTCTGTATGAAAATAAATCTATAGATAAATATAGTGCATCCCCAAACTTTCTAATTGTGGTGTATATATTGTATACATCTGCATTACTTCTAACTATTGCACCTGACTTGTAGGCTGCTAGTGTGGGTTTGCTTTTATTTGTCACACAAGCTGAGAAGTTTGCATTAATTACATTCATAGAAGCTGTCAATTGTAATGTATGCTTCCTTCTCTCTTACAGACTACCTTCAATAAGACAGGGCAACAGACACATGACAGAAAGTGACTGGGAGAGAGAGACTTTGAATGGACTGGCCTGAAACTGAACTGGGTTTCCAAGTTTATGGTTGAGTTTAAATGTTAATGCTGTTATCAACTGTACTTTTATCAAATTGCTCATGTATGATGACTGGATTTACTGCTTTTTAACTTTGTATACATTTTAAATAAATTTAAGATTAAATGTTCAAGATTGTGTTCATTCCATCTCATTATACTGTAGCAGTAAATGTGTAACACAAAAACACATACAGTAGTGATAGATGTTCTATGTAAGTAATGATAAAGTACTAAGTGAGTAATTTGTTTAAAATTGTCAGCATTATATTCTTTAAACTTGTTTGCTTCTTAAAAAGGCTTTCTGCCATCTAAAAAATGAGCATAGCATAATTCAACATAATTGATGGGTCAGATAAACCCAATTAAAGAAGTTAATCTAAACCATTATTGGGTCAAAAAGACACAGTAATATTCTGGGTCACTGTAACCCAACATCCTGGTCAGAATGACCCAATATAACCCAATATATGGGTTGACTTTCTTACCCATATATTGGGTTAAATAACCAACCCAACATGCTAGGTCATTCTAACCCAAGACGTTTGCTGTCCAATAGTGACCCAGGCCCTGGGTGAGAAACAACCCAATTTGGGTCGTTTTCAACCCAGTAGTTTTTAGAGTGTAAACATGGACAAAATGCACCATTGAGATCAATATGTTTTGTCCCCACCCGGCAATTTCAGTGATTCAGTGATTTTAGTGGCACCTAGTGGTTACTCTATACAAAACAAATCTCTCAATAGATCTCTATGGTGCATTTTGCCCTTGTTCAGGGTGGGAAATGAAAAAGAAAGATTTGCATAAGACAAGTCAAATTGGTGTTTTTAAAAAGAAGAGGTAATGCAGATTATAGAAAAAAATATTTAAAAAATCTTTGTATATTCCCACAAGGTGTTAGGGTGCTCTGAATATGAGATCCAAATTTATTTTTCAAACTTGTGAGGTCTACTGTTCAGTCCCTGATGAATTTTCTTTTCTCTTCATTGCTTTTTCGGAGAGTGTTTCTACTTATCTCAATAAGAAAAAAAACCCCAAGAGTCTATGTTGAGTAAAAATGTGTCTTCTGAAGGCCTAAACAGAACCAGCCAAAAACTCCAATAAAATTTTTATCAACTTTGAGGGACTGCTATCACCATGCAGGATCATCCAGACTACTCGTGGTGATTTTACTGCATACTATTCCCATTTATGCACCAGCCTGCAAAATTTGAGCCTCCTACAGATTCTAGTTCTTGAGCAATGAGCTTGTGAACTTTGACAAAAAAAAGAGGTAGAACAAATTTGACACCCCCCTCCCCCTGTAAAACTGGCTGTTACTTGAAAAGTATTGATCTTAGCACAAAAACATTTTACAGAGTGTCTCCTGGGTAACATAGGCACACATGGTATTTTTTTCAGATTTTTTTGAGACGCAAGTGCGTGGGCTCTGGTTGATTTGGCGTGGAATGACCCTTAAGTTTAGCGACATTTTTTCCTCTGTCCTCAACAGTTTGAGCATGAAGAGGGATCATTCAAAGCTCAGACAGCCGTGATTGCATATAAAGCCCAGACATCTGACAGTGCATAGTTCAGGCTGTTGAAGCAATCTCTCAGTGTTTATGATTCTTGTAAACATTAGCCATTTGAGTGTGTGTATAAAGCTTATAGGTTGTACCTGTCAGTACATTCTGCAGAAAAGGAGTGTAAGGATTCCTCCAGCACAGGTAATCTTTTCATATATTTCATTCAGTTTCATTGACTGTTCTGTTATGACTGCTTCCAAGTACAAAAAAGAGCAAATTAAACAAGAAAAATTGTTGTGGTCATGGCTTGCACCAGAGGCAATATAGGACTGAAGGATATCACACATATTAGTTGGGATTAGTTTAACTGATATATATTGCTTGTAAAACATATGATAAAATAAATAAAACTTATCGACAGCCCCCTATTCTGGGTCAAGGGGTGAGTAATGAGATTTTGATTGACAATGAAAGACAACTCTTTTCAAGAACAGACCGCTGAAACGTTTGCAGAGGGATAAAAGGTGCACATCGCTGTGGGAACTGCTCCTGTACAAACCCTGATTTTCAGCAGTGCAGATTTGTTGTGAAGGATGTGGCTTTTCTTGAGTAGGTGGCAAACTGTGGGCAGAGCGAACAGTGGAAAGCCGGGGCAGAACCTGTGGACCTCTGAGAAAACAGAGAACCAATATTGTGTTTTTCACAGACTGTTGAAAAAAGTGTCATTGTATGATCAATCAGCATGTATACGGCTGATTATACAGTTACTTAACATTGTTCCCTTCTTTTCAAGTCGTAGTAGGGTTGACTGTGTTGGTGGGTTGACAGTGAGAGTGAGAGCTTATGAAATCTGTTGAAGCAAGTTTGCAGGTAATTAGTGGTTTTAGCACTTTTGGCTGCCACAGATCAGGTGCTTGGTCAGGAGTAGGCTACAAACTGCAACGTTTTTACAATGTCATATGCACATGCTCACTGTATTTTGCACATTTTGTTTTCTGGTGTTCAGAGTAAGCACATTTATATAGCAAAACAGGTCTACTCAAAATAGGTCTACGCTGCAGGTTCAGGTCAGTGACATTGTTATCAACCAAATGATGAAATCAAGCTGTTTTGAGTACACCTGTACCCCAGATCTATCAATCTGTCCTTATGATAATGCTTATGATAGCAGTTGACTGGGCGTTTATCTAAGACGACCCAATGACTCTGGATACAAGTCTCAACAGGATGTTGCTCAAAGATGCCAATCTGCCGTTGTGTAGTTTCTTCAAAGAATGAGAGAGAAAAAAACAAAGAGAGAGAGAGAGAGAGAGAATAAGTCAGTCAGTCAATGACATCTCCGACAAACTTGTTTCCCAGGAAGTCGAGTTGACAGAATCGTAAATGTAGAGGTAGGACAAATAACTTTGCATTTTTCAATTTTTCATTATATTGCATTATATGATATACCTGCAGGCTCTGCTGTTCTTTCTTTTTCACTTTCACTCTCAGGGAATTTTGTTATTTCTCAATTCCAATTTAGGCTTTTAGGCAATTTTGGACTTGTTTCTTAACATTGAAGGGTTTCTACATTCTACTTGCACTCTGACCAATTTACACCATCTCAAACCTGCTGTTTTGCTTTGCTCTAGGCCTACATATGCTTTTATTTTACTTTTTGTATGTATGCATGTATGTATGTATGTATGTATGTATGTATGTATGTATGTATTATAGCCTCATATCCACTACCACCTCTCTATAATATGCTAAAAGAGTAAAAAAAAAGTGCTTGTTTTGCTTTTCTTTGGGTTCACCACATAGGTAAACTCGTATTGCCTTTTGCTTATAAGGAATTTCCTATAGAACATTTTATAATATATTCTCATCACATTAAATATGCCAGTTTTTCAGTGATCACATATTACAGTAGATGCTGTCATCAAAAACGACTTAAAGCTGTGGTGGACACATTTGTGACTTACAGAAATGGAATAACATTTTAGGCTATTAACATTGAAGCATTTTTAGATGTAAGCTATAGAGCTACAGGGCTACAGGGCAGTGTTAGAATAAGGTTTAATTACAGTGCAGAGGAGAATATACTGTAGCTAGGAGTTATCACTGTCAATAGTAGTACCAGAGGATAGGTGTGCCTATATTGTATATTAAGTTGGCTAGAGATGAGTATGAGGAGGAGAAGTGGTAGAAGAGGAGACAGAAGAGAGAGAAGTGAAGAAGCAGGAGTGAAAGGGTGGTGGAGGTGTACGAGATTGTCAGAAGCACTAACGAAATCAGGTATTCTTGAAAGAGTTTTGTCTTCAAGAGTTTTGAAGACAGAGAGGGACGTGACTGCTCTGATGGAGCTTAGCTGATCGTTCCACCATCGGGGGACCACAGATGACAAAAGACTGGGTTGCCTTGGGAGCGGAGGCAGCACTGTCAGACAACGTTCAATATATTTATGATCTATGATCTATTACTATGTGATACATGAATTTGTCTCTCTTGACTCTCATGTTTTCGATGCAGCTGAAGGGGAGAAAAGAACATTTTCCAAGATGGGGCACATCATGAATCACACAGACTCCCACTACGGCGGGTTCAATCTTTGGAACGCTGACGACCTCCTCAACATCACAGACCCCAACAACAACTCCACGGCACACCAGGGCCCCGGAGCGGCCGACAAGCTCATCAGCCTCGCCATGGTCGTCGTCCTCTTCATCACCATGGTGTCTCTCGGCTGCACCATGGAGCTGGGCAAGATCAAAGGACACTTGCGTCGTCCCAAAGGAGTGGCCATCGCCGTGGTGGCCCAGTACGGCATCATGCCGCTGACGGCGTTTGGCCTGGGCAAGGCGCTCCAGTTGACTTCCATAGAGGCAGTGACGGTACTCATATGTGGATGCTGTCCCGGGGGCAACCTCTCCAACATCCTGGCACTGGCTCTGCAGGGTGACATGAACCTCAGGTAGGCTACCCATATGTGTACATTCTATTGTTTATTAAATGAATGGAATAATTAGTTAACAATTATTTATCAGTTGATGTTATCTCAGATATACACAGGAGAGGTGTTAAATGTGTTGTACAAGAGGCAGGGGATTTCCTACAGTGGCTATTCCACAGCCATGCCTATACTTAAAAATCAAAAGCAAATTCCACAACAAAGCAACATTTGTGGCTGTTTATGATGCGATTAGCAACAAGACAACCCACAAGCCTTTGATACACACACCCACAACTACTAACAGGTTCTTCGGTCAATCCTGTCGGTTGCTGTGGCCCATTATGATCTGGGACACATTTTCCAAAACCTTAGTTGCCAACAACGTTTTTGCCAACCAAGTAAGTTGCTCACAGGTTAGCAACTATGGTTTTGGGAAACGCACCCTTGATCAAGCATCATAATCAGACAAAACAGAAGGCCTTGATGTGGGCAATTGTTTCTTACGTTGGGGTCCTTGAATTGAGTTCATTAGCAGGTGCAAATGTTAAATGAGAAGTAAAGAGTAGAAATACGAGTGGATTAAATGAGAGACTGTAGTGCTATGAGAGACCAAGGCACATTCAAATATGAAGTGCAAGACAAAACTAGAGGGCAGAGCCATGAGACGTTAAAGTTGGGGGTGTCAGTTAACAGGAAAGGCGAGTTTGAAGAGGCGAGTTTTGAGGGAATGTTTGAAGGATGGTAGAGTGCACTGATAATACAGCTTGCGCCTCTGTGAACTTTAGGAATGCATTCAGAGCGCAGTTTAATCATCTCAGATTTTGCGTTTTTATTATCCAGAGATGCCAACACCCACTGCCAACTGTAGATGTGTGGGCGGGGGCTATTTATGATAAATAATTTAATCCTATTCAAGCCAGAGGAAGAACAACCCTGTTTTACCAGTTTTAAACAACCTTGCATGTAAATGAAGTGTTGGTATAAGACTTATACACAATGTCCCATCAACAATTGATGGGAATAGGCTAGTATTAACAGATCCTAACTTTACACAATGGGCTGCTGGTTAATTACATATAGGTCTATAACATGTAGCCTATTGTAGTTGACGCAGCAATAGTCACGCATTGACCGTGAGACACACAGAGTTGACAGATCTCACATGACCTGTGATATACATTACTTTTTAAGATGTCTCAATGTTCTGCATCAATGATCTCCCATCAGTGTGTGACGGTGTGGAGATATTGATGTATGCTGATGATTACTGTCCTGTTTACACATGGCAAAGATCCGGGAAAGGTCGCCTTATTGACACAGACACAGATCTCACATGACCTGTGATATACAGTATATTACTTTTTAAGATGTCTCAATGTTCTGCATCAATGATCTCCCATCAGTGTGTGACGGGAGATTGATGTATGCTGATGATACAGTCCTGTTTATATATGGCAAAGATCCGGGAAAGGTCGCCTTATTGACACAGACACTCACTAAAGTCTCATAGAGGTTGAGCAATTCATGTCTCACACTAAATACTGATAAAACTGTCACCATGTTCTTTCGAAATAGATTTAAATTAAGCACTATTCCAAATATATACGTAGATGGTGAAAAATTAAAAAATGTTGATGAGTTCAAATACCTGGGAGTGACTCACTTTTAAAAACACATTAAAAAGCTGGGTCACACAGTTAAGTATAGCTAATTTTAGACACATCTGTAATTCATTAAATGCTGATGCTGCTAACATGTATGCAAATGCTATGATTATGTCTCACTACTGTATGTCAAGCTGATCACAGGCTGGCAAGACTGTCTTGAAATCCATTAGATCACTTCACAGTCAAGCTCTCAAAGTTCTAGACAGAAGATCAACTCAGTACCATCATTGTGCCACATTGGACAAATATAACATGCTTTGATAACCTTATTCTATTCTCTGACATGCGCTTAATACATACAATAATTCATAATGCTGCTCCACCACCTCTGAGAACATTTGTTCAAACCTGTTCTGAACGAACAGGGAAAGCCACAAGATCCATCACCAGGGGTGATTGTATTCTGCCAAATCGGAACACCACATTTGCGCAGTCAGCCTTTTCTTTTAGAGCTGTTAAAGCATGGAATGCTCTTCCTAATCTGAAAAGCTTTACAGATTTCTACACTTTCTCACGTGAAGTAAAAAAAATGGATTTTGAGCGATCAGTCTTGCCAGCATTAATCACTAGTTCCATAGCATTTATACAAAATGTATTGGTGTGAGTGAGTGCGAGTGTGTGAGTGTGTAATGTGCAAGTTCATTTTCAAACATGGTATGGAGTGTTTTATTAGTCAAAGAAAAAAATGTGCGCACGCGCACACACACACAGACACACAGACACACACACACACTCACACACACACACACACACACACACTAGTCAAGTTCCTCCACACCAAACTCTGTCATCCATGTCTGTATGGACCTTGCTTGATGCACTGGTACACAGTCATGTTTGGGATGAACAGGAAGTGGTCATCCCAAACTGTTCCACAAATTTGGGAGCATGGAATTGTCCAAAATCTCTTGGTTAATGCTGAAGCATTCAGAGTTCCTTTCACTGGAACTAAGAGGCCAAGCCCAGCTCGGGATGGCCCCTTCTTGTTCCAATATGACTGTGCACTAGTGCGCAAAGCAAGGTCCTTAAAGACATGGATGACAGAGTTTGGTGTCGATGAACTTGACTGGCCTGCACAGAGTCCCGACCTCAACCCAACAGGACACCTTTGAGAAGAATTAGAGTGCAGACTGAGAGCCATGTCTCCTCGTCCAACATCAGTGTGACCTCACAAATGCGCTTCTGGAAGAATGCTCAAAAATTCCCATAAACACACTCCTAAACCTTGTGGAAAGTCTTCACAGTAGAGTTGAAGCTCTTATAGCTGCAAAGGGTGGACCAACGTTTAAGCC
The DNA here is from genome assembly GCF_963854185.1 of Sardina pilchardus. NCBI lineage: Eukaryota > Metazoa > Chordata > Actinopteri > Clupeiformes > Clupeidae > Sardina > Sardina pilchardus. The sequence continues at coordinate 16,277,556 of NC_085005.1, read as the reverse complement.
ATATGGATTAAGAATAGGATGTGACTGAAGTTCATATGGGGGTCAAGGCAGGTGACCCAGAACTTTTGCCAATATGGTGTATACGTTAATCAAATAATCAAAAAAATGCTCATAAAAAGTAGAATGGTCTGACTGATTTAGAGGGTTTTGCATCTGGACTCTTCATATGTCTGTATGCAGTCAAAGAACAAAACTCTAAAGAAGCTACAGCACCCAAGCAACAGCAATAGCAACAAACTAAATTTAACCTGCACACTGATTTCAAAATATGAAATGGTTTTGAATGAATAGATAAATTAATTCATAGATGTACAAATAAAATACACATGGACAGATGTTTACAAAGGACGCAAAAATTTGAAAAAGTACGTATGGAGGGTATAGAGGAATTTGAATGCATATTTTGGTGAGGTGAGTGACCTCACAAAATGATTGCACTGCTCTATATGGAATAAAACATTATTGGTTTATACATTTCAGGATAGATATTAGCCTGCATAATGATAGGTCAATGACCCCTTTAACTGGGAACCAACTAGCAGAATTAGGCAGTAGCTTGATAGCTCAGCTGCCTAACAATTCAAGTTAAAACTATTTTCAGCCATTTTTTGTATCCTATACCGAAATTATATTCTACTGAAAACTACAAGCAATTTTGGACCATAAAAAGGAAAGAAAAGATTATTTATGTATATTTCACCGTTGCTCCTCCATGGTAATTGAACCACCTTTGACCAGTTCTGCTCCCCTTCTCTTTGTGCAAGAGATTCTGTTCTGACAAGAAAAAAGATAAGTCCCCTCCCCCTTCCTCTTTAGGCTGCTCTGAATACATGATCACCTGGAACCATGGTAATATAGCCACACAGAGATAGGCCTATCCAAGTGTCAATGTAATGTATCCTTCCCTTGGGAAGTAATAGGTAGCTTGCCCTGGTAGGCTCCCCTGTAGTCTTATTTTAAGTGGCTCTTGTCAGTAACTAAATACTGTTGCATTCATAACAGATGCCCTTGGCCTGTTATCTTTCCCAAAAAGTGTCCTTGACTTTCCTTGACCTTGTCTGCAGTAAAGCGTAAAGCAAGAGTTTAGTGGTATATCCAGACTTACAGAACACATCCAGTACATGCATGCGCAACATAACACCACCCCCCCCTCCACACACACACACACACACACACACACACACACCACAGAGATAGAGAGAGAGAGAGAGAGAGAGAGAGATACTTTTATACTGTGAACATGACGTGATGCCGTGATTTTTCAAGTGTCCTGTGCTCCCTGGAGTATAACCCATGGCCCACTAGAGCAACAGCAAATACACATTTCACAAGCATCATTGTACTGCATCTAAGCCAGATTGGACATTCTGAAAACAATTCACTGTGCTTTGTTGTCATGTGATAAAAGAAGCAGTAAACTCAACTGCCAACTGGCAATGAGCTTACTCAGATCACAGGTCAATGCAGGTGTGATATGGGCCATAGGCCTTAAGATCCTGCATCAGCATCGGGTGATCCGGTCACAAGTGGCCAGTTTTAATCTATTGGTATTTAATGGTAAGCAATCAACAGATGCATTGTCATCCGATCACTCAAACCACTTGCTAATCTTTCGATGCGTCCCAGCCATGAGAGTTCTAATGGCTATGCCGTTGGCAGTATGTACTGTATGTTGCAGGCCTACAATTGCGCACACACACACACACACACACACACACACACACACACACACACACACACACACACACACACACACAAATTCGTAACAGATGCGCTTGGCCTATTATCTTTCCCAAAAAGTGTCCTTGACTGCAGTAGTAGAGTGTAAAGCAAGAGTTTAGTGGCATATCCAGACTTACAGAACACATCCAGTACACACATAAGTAACATAACACTCCTGCCCCCTCCCCCACCACCACATACACACACACACACACACACACACAGAGAGAGAGAAAGAGAGAGACTTTTATAATTTTATACTCTTACACTGTGCACATGCCATGCCAGCAGTCACTTGTATTTTCATTTTAATTTTGTCCTGTGCACCCTGGAGTATAACCCATGACCTAGAGCACACAATTGACAAGTGTCAATTGAATGTCCTTTGCTATGATTATGCAATAAAAAAAATTAACAACTCACTGTCTGAATGACTGATCATTTTAACAGAGGCAGATATGACAACAGAGGCAAAGCCCATCTTCTCTTGTCAACTCACATGTGGAGCTGCCAACTGGCAGTCATCTTACTCAGACCACAGGTCAATACAGGTGATAAGGGCCATATACAGGTCAATACAGGTGATAAGGGCCATAACGAGCCGTTAAGATCCCATTTACAAATGGGTCTCGGGTGATCCTATCACAAATAAATTAGGCTACAGTAGTATCACTCACTATTGTGCAAAACAATCACTTGTTACAAACTGGGAAATTATTAAATCTCTGACAGAGAAAAGGAGTGCAGAGGTGCCTGTTGTGTCTCTGTGAGTAGGCTATGTCAAGTCAAGTCAGTTTATTTATATAGCACATTTTACATTGGGATTGACCCCAAAGTGCTTTACAAATGCTTAAATATGAATAATAGCAAAATAACAAATAATAATACAATACAGAATGCAAAATGCCTACCTAAGAAATAAAATAAAGAGTAGCCTACATAAAATAATTATAACAACACAGGAGTTATATGCGTGCTCTTCCTAGATTGTCATAATCTGGTAGCCTTGTGTGTTGTGTCTGTCTGTGTATGTGTCACAATGTCTGTGTTGTGTCTCTCTATGTATGTATGTCAACATGCTTGTGTGTTGTGTCTCTCTGTGTACGTGTCACAATGTCTGTGTTGTGTTTTGTGTCTCTCTGTGTATGTGTCACAATGCCTGAGTTGTGTCTCTCTGTGTACAAGTCACAATGCTTGTGTTGTGTCTCTCTGTGTAGTGTCATAATGCCTGTGTTGTGTGTTGTGTCTCTGTGTGTTGTGTCTCTCTGTGTATGTGTCATAATGCCTGTGTTGTGTCTCTCTGTGTATGTGTCATAATGGCTGTGTTGTGTCTCCCTGTATATGTGTCACAATGACTGTGTTGTATCCCTCTGTGTACAAGTCATAATGCCTGTGTTGTGTCTCTCTGTATATGTGTCACAATGACTGTGTTGTGAGTTGTGTCTCTCTGTATACTGTATGTGTCACAATGCCTGTGTTCGTTGTGCCCCTACTTCTACTGCAGTATTGTCATGACAGCCTGCTCCACGCTGCTTGCCCTGGGCATGATGCCACTACTACTCTTCCTGTACTGCCAGGGCATCACCGGCCTGGAGAGTGCCGTGCCCTACGGGGGCATCTCCATTGCCCTCGTCATGACCCTTGTGCCCTGTGCCATCGGCATATACATCAACCACCGTGTGCCACAGTACTCCAAACTCATCACAAAGGTGAGACGACGTCTAGCCAAACCTTTTTTTCTACAGCAACTAGTCTGAAGAGAATTAGTAGGGATTACTACTGCCATTCTAAACGGAAGTTTGGGAGGAGTGAGATCAAATTGGCCATGCCAGCACCACTCCTCTGTCACACCTGACACCTCCCATCTTCCTGGGTTAGGAACAGCATAGGGGTGCATGCATGGATCCTACTTGACCTACCTGCCTGTGCAGCAGACTCCTGCACTATCCCTGCATTGTACTTCATGACCCTGACTTGCCCAACATACTTTTTTTTGGGCTTGCTTCTTTGGCTTGCTACCTTTTTTTTTCTTTTTTGGAAATGTTGAATTTGAACTTGTGAACTGGCATTAAAGAGGCTTCCACTGAATTCAGAGATAACAGACTAATCAATGCCCTTAGTCACACACCTGTGCTTTTCTTAGTGTTTCATGTTAAAATAACTGCTGTCCATGAAAAAAGGTATTTTCAGACCCTGGCAATGTAGATCAACTTTTCAGCCCTCTCTCATAGCATTGATATAGCAGTGTCACGGCGGATGAAACAGTCTTTATTCATCATGATGATAATGCATGTTTGTCATTGCAGTCTCAGGTCACCCAGTTGTCAGCTTGCAAGCTCTCACATCACATTGAGTGTCTCATGTTATTAAGATGCATGTTACCGTAGCAACATTATGTAATGGCATGGACTCTGATGAGGATGCAATGTTAGATGTTAACTAAACAGAGCAATCCAAACATTTGCTCATGTTGGGACACTTAAGTTACTGAGAACCGGAAATAATCTGCTACAAAGAATTTTGTCAGTATATGTCATAACTTTGACACAGAGGCGGACATCCCGGGTTCAGAAAGTTAAAGTCCTGCCAAGTATTTGATACGTTTAGTAAACCAGCTCATCCTAATTAGCAGCCAGGGATAAGATAATAAGTGGTCTCACCTGTGTTAAGTGCACAGGTAGAAAGAATACATGGCAGGACTTTCACTTTCTGGACCAGGGATGTCCGCCTCTGCCTAGCCCTAGACACAGAAAGTTGTGAGTGAATTATTGCAACAACTTGTTCCTGTCTTTTCTCTCAACTATCCACTTCTGAGAAAAATAGACTCTAGGTAAGGTGTGTGGGGTGTGATATTGCAACACCCTGTGAACTCTGTTTGGACCAAATCATTCTTGTGTGTGGTGACAGGTCGGGATGGGCTTTATGGTGGTGGCCGGTTCAACCATTGGCATTCTCGCTAGCATAGCAGTGGGATCGAAAGTACTGGCTGTTGCCTCACTCCGAATGATGACCACAGCAGCACTGATGCCACTGATTGGCTACACACTTGGCTACATTCTATCTTCCATCTTCCGGCTAAATTCTTCGTAAGTCACTACATATGATTATGAAGACCCATATGTGAAATAAAAGATGCTTTGAGTTTTTGTTTTCCAATAGCTGAGCTTCCCCTCTTCAAGTACTCTTCAAGCTCCAAGCTTTATCCGTACAATTACAATGAGCCTATTTGGTCAATTAACAAATGAAACATCCAATTCATGAGCCCATTTACTGTGTATTTAAAAGATGCTATTATTTTTAAAAAGTATGTTTTTTTCAACACCTATAGCAGTACCATAAACACCCCATTACCATTACTAGAAGCAAGCTGTCACAGCCATCTTGTAACCAAAGATTTTATAGCACAGCGCTCTAGAATAACTGCTTGCGTAGATTACATTCTACATTCTTCTCACAGATGCAGAAGGACTATTGCCATGGAGACGGGATGTCAGAACATCGGGCTATGCACCACTATACTTAAGGTGGCCTTCCCTCCACACGTCATTGGCCCGCTGTACTTATTCCCAATTGTCTACATGTTCTTCCAGGCGGCAGAGGCATTTGTGTTTGTCTTGATTTTCAGATGCCACCTGAGGTTTGTGGCATCCAGGAAAGGTGGGTACTAGAATTGGAATGATCCAATTTATGTTCCCCAGAGCGAGATGAAGCTCATGAAGAGTCAGGTTTGAAAGGAGCCTTTATTAACATGAATGGCATAAATGTTGGTTCATTTGGGGCAAGTTTGTCTCTCCACTTTTAAGTCATTGACATTCACGTGAAAAGAACTGTTGAAAAAACAGCATAAAACTAAACAATGTGAACGAAAAATCTTTCAATTTGACTATTTAATCATCACTTTTAATGAACGTTTGAAGCATTGGAATGTTGAGTGTAATTGACTACTTTTTTTTATTTTTTATCTTGCTTTTTAGAGAGGAGTGAGTACACTGGGGTGGAAATCCCTACTGTGGAAGCTGAAAAGTGCCAGTTGCCACAGTGACGTTTCTGTTACTGATGTAAACTCTGCCCTGTGAGCACCATTGCACATTGTTGGGACAAAGAGGTGCCTTTGGGGTACCGTGTCCATATTCGGCACTCCTGGTTCTAGCAAGAATGCAAGTCTACTGGATCTTCCATGCATGGCGGTTCCAAATCATGCATCACCATAAGGACACTTCTAGTAGAGTCTAACCGATATCGACCGATACTCGATATATTAGTCGATAGTCATTTTTAACAGTGTAAATATCGCCACACATATTTAACAGTTCTAATCAAGGCATAATGAGTTTGCATAAGCTTAAATGTCTGGTAGCCTAATGAAAGGCTCTTATACGGTAAACTGTGAAATTATCTGTAGACACAGGTCTTTGTTTGATAACCTCACACCATTGCTACAGTAACTACTTGGAAGATATTCACAGTTTATGCTGAATGACCCCATCACGTAATGCAAACAAAACATTTATCAACTACCCTCTGTACCTTTTACTTTAAAAGGCCATTGTAAACCAAGCACTCTTTTACTTGTGTGAACATGTGAACTCCTGAAGACTGAAACCTGGGGGTTACTGGGAGTTTGAAAGACTGTTCTCACACAGAAGTCTTGTTCCATAAGTTATTCTGTAATTAGTCTATTACTAATATTGGTATACCATGGGAAGTGGAATAAAAAGAACATGTTTCAAGAGTTGCATTGAGAAGCTACGCCCTCTGCTGGACAAACCACATACTGAAAAAAGTGAATTTTTTTTAAATTAAAATATATTTATTGGCTGTTATAAAGAGGTAGATGGGCTAAGACTTAATATCAGTACGCAGATATATTGGTTAGCAATGGGGACATCAAGCTGACTGGAAATCACCTTGTTTTTGTTTTTCTTGAATCTATTGAATTACTGTTTATAATGTGTATACCATATTGCCAACTTCATTTTCAACAACATTCTTTAAGCATGTGCTGTCTCAGCGTGTTAATTATGGGTGCCTCTTAAAACTCTCCTCGATCCTCCAGGCTTGTTCCCACTGATCTATAACTAACACTGGATAGACTATCCCATTGTTGCTGCCACATCATTCTTTATCTAGATCAGTGAGGATCGAGGCCCGAGGAGGAAGGGAGGACGAATGACCCTATATGTTCTAACCATTCGTTTATGAGGAACCTAAGAGCGAAAGTGATAGGAGTCGGTTGTCATAACTGAAGTCTTTTATTTTATTGTGAAATACCAGAGATACAGAAAATTATGTACAATATCAGCTCAGTTAATAAACTGAACTAAACATCCCAAACCTGAGTGAGGCTGGCCGGACGAACAGAGGATGGCAGAGCAAACAACAAGAAACAAACGAACAAACAAACAAACCAACCAACAGTCTGACGTTCTGTAGCTTTCCTGTCACCGCTAGGAACCCAGGAGACCAGCGATGGCCAAGGTCCTTTAGGCTCTGGGCGTGAGCATCCGAAAGACCCTGTCGGCAAACCTGCTGACCCCTTATCCGACCAGCACCCACTCACCACAAAAGACATTACCCAAAGACTATATGAGCCACCGTCTATATTCTATGGGAATGAACACCAGCAAACCACTCTTTTATTAAAAAAACAAATCAGCAAATTAATTCAAGCAAATTTAGAAACTAGTAAGTGACTCCATTGTACGCTTGAAAGAGGACAAATGAGGGCAAATTGCAAATTATGCCGGACTGAATACACTTTCCACACAGACGTATAAAAATCAAACAATACTTTGTAGTTGTTCCATACACAACACTTTAACACCAGTTTAAATTATTCTCCTATAATCCATCAAGCATTACAATTTTAAAAAAAAGAAAAGAAAAAAAAGAAGAAAAGTAAAAATGAGGGCAAAAAAGTACCATACTCACCACATAAGACCCAAATCAGAACAACCGAACCTTTCGCAGCTCGAAGTTCACTTTTGTGCCAATACCTACAGTATGAGGAGTCCACGAGACTGGAGAACTCTGGTGGAGAACAGTTATCACACCAATGGTAGTCGTTCACCTCTGAATGAGCTTCCAAACAATTTCACAGTCAACAACTGAGTCACGTTGCTTCGTTAGTGTAAAAATGAAATCCCTGGGGTGTGCACTTATTTTAAAAACAAAAAAAGACTGGGCAAAGTAAAAGACTACCTGTCTCTCTGAGTGGTTGTGGGCTTTTTTGCAGTTAAAGGAAACATACACATATCCATACATGGCTCCATCTGACCACTGGCAAATGACTGATATATGGGAACGATGAGGGGCACGAACGAATGGCTGTTCATGAGAAAACACCCAGCTGGAGGAGCCAGTTTGGCTGATATCAAGTGTGTGTGTGTGTGCGTTTGTGTATGAGAGTGTGTTTGAGCGTGTGTGTGAGTGCGCGCGTATGCCTCGAGGGTGGTCCTCAGTGGCGACTGTCGGAGGAAGGGGAGAGGGAGCGGGAGTGCGAGCGGGAACGGGAGCGGGAGCGAGACGGGGAGCGGGCCGGGGACAGGGGCGCGCGCTGGGGAGCCGGGCTCGGCGGGGAGCCGGACTCTGCCCGCGCCGGACGCTTGGACGACTCCTTGGCCCGGGCCGGGGAGGGGCTGGCCGAGCGTGAGCGGCTCCTGGAACGCGAGCGGTAGGATTTCCTGCTGCGGGAGCGGGAGCGCGAGCGGGACGGGGAGCGTCCGCGGGAACGAGAGCGCGAAGAGCTCTCAGAACGAGAACGAGACCTGGACCTGCGAGATGGGAAAACAAACAGGAAAAGGAAGAGAGTGAAGAGTGAGTTCTATCCCAATCCCAATCCCAATCCCAATCCTAATCCCACCACCTATCTGCAAAACCTGACTAACAGATCTAAGGATGGTATGATGATGAACCTACCTCTTTTTGTTGGCCTCAATGAGACGGATTTTCCTCCCATTGATCTCTTTCCCAGACAATTTGTCCAGGGCATTCTTCAGATCACTGGAGGAGGCAAACTCAACAACGCTGTGGAAAAGATACACATACATGTTAGGACTGACTTTCCTACCTGAAGAAAGTATCATTTACATAGAGCAATCATTTTTAGCAGTTAGCAATAACATTATTAGAAATTATTGCACCACTATAATTAAGATGCAAGATAAGATTACATCTCATTTTAATTGTAATATCTTCTAATTAGCTGTTAATTTACCCTTCGTTGAGTTTGGGCCGGTGGGCATCAGCAAATGTCACTTCTCCGGCTTGCCTCATGAAGTCCTTCAAGTCCTACACACATACAAGACCTTTAGTCAGTCATGAGCAGAGCTACTACACCACTCCAGATCATGTACAAGTATTAACAAAAGGAGAGAAAGATTTGGTTAGGTACAAAAGTACTTCTACAAGGACTAACCACAGATGGGAAAAGAGAAGGGGTCCAATAATTTCTAAAACAAAAAGAGCCAGTATCGAAATATTTTTTTTGAGAATTGAGAAATGTTGCCATAGCTTGCACTTATATGTTGTTAGAGTGGCTCCAAGCCAGTGGAAAAAATGACAAGATAACACGGTGCTTTTAACCGGAGGCCAAAGGAAAATTCCTGTTTTGTCACATTCTGGTATTCTTCCAGACACGCACACAGTTGAAGACAACTGCTACCTCAGTAGTGGAAATCGAAGCTAAAATGGAATGGATTGGAACTGTGAGACTTATTCAGATTAGTAAAAAAACAACAAAAAAAAGTCTAAAAAAAATTTGTTTTAAAAAACCAAATCTACATTTTTGGACCCCCTCTCACCCCTCAGTGTACACAATTTTACAGAGACCAGCAGAGGATCTGATTGGAGCAGCCTGCTGTACTGTACAGAGCCCCTGCATCTAATTGGACAGGAGGGCAGAGGGCACCTTTCTGGGCCCTGCCCTCGTTGCCCCCCGTCAGTGCAGAGTGAACAGGGGTGGAAGAGAGTAAACTAATACCTGGGAGCCCTTCGGACAGGGCCACTGGGTCTCTCCTAGACCATAACATCACACGGCAGAGGCTAGCGCCGGCCACCTGGACGGGACTCACTCAGGGTGTTTGCGGTACCACCAGCGAAGGGGGATGTAGGGGGGTTGGGTGGGGGAAGGGGGGAAGGGAAGGGGGGTAGGGTGGGGGTTGGGTGTAGGGGGGTGAGGAGGGGGTGGGTGGAGGTTGAGGGAGTTGGTGGGAAGGTAGGTAGATATCGATCGAAGCCTCTCAAATTACCGACACGCCTCGATCAACACACCAGCAAGCGACCCGTTCTGTTTGCGCTCTCCCCTCTCTCTCTTTGCCACCTCTGCTTTGTCTCTCGCTCTGCTCTGGGGCGATATGGCATGGCATGGCACGGCACGGCACGGCACAGCTCGGCAGCGCCAGCAGGCACCCCCAGCCTTCCACCCCTCTCTCTCTCGCTCTCGCTCTTTCGCTCTCTCTCTCTCTCTCTCTCTCCGCTGGCGGAGGGGGGCAGGCGGGCGAGGGGATGGGATGGCACATTGGAGGTGGCAGCCAGCGGGGCTCGAGAGCGAGAGTGTGGGGCTCCCCAAAGCGAGCGCTCATACGACCAGCAGGAGGCAACTAGGAGTGGGGCACACTGCCTGGCACGATTGGCTCAACCCACACAGAGGGACCCTGAAGGGGTTTACTCCACCATAAGCGAGCTCTTCCATACGACACAACAGTCAAGCTGGCAAATAAAGGGGTGAACAATTGGTTAAAACAGAGACAAAAAGTCACTAAGTTGATTTTTTTTTCCAATCTCAATCTAATAACACTGACTGAATGCTAGTTAACATGAGGTCAGTTATAGAAGAGGCTATCTGTGAGACTGTTGTTTAATGTGAACAGTCTATGCGCCACTGTAACAACTGGCCCAAGTTTGGCTATGAGTGTACTACTTTATTTAGATCACTTTACAATTTGATCTTTTGTTTTGATGTTATTGTGGTCTCTCTCGTCTTACACTTTGTACCATTTCATTCTGCCATATCAACAACACAGAGTGACCATTACGTACATTTGAAGCGCCTACTTTGTTGAGGGAGAACTCACCTGCCAACTGACTCTTGAAGACAGGTTCTCCACAATGAGCCGGTTCTCGGTGCGCATAGGAGGGGGGTTCCGACTGCATAACAAGAAAAGAAAAACCAGAAAGGTTGGTTCTTGAAGGACTGAAAGTTGCTTTGCCTATCAACTGAGGTAGATATTCTACTGCAGCCATGACTCTTTCCATTTAGCTTTGTTTGCACTTTGGCCCAAAGCAAGGATTAACTGGGTGAATGTACAGGCCAGTCCAGTCTTGCGGTACGTCCTTACCTACGACTGTCCTGGGAGCCTCGGCCGTAGCGGGCTGGGAAGCGGCCACCACCACCACCACTGGCACCTCCGCCACCTCTTCCTCGCCCCCCTCGCAGGCGCACACGAGCATGCTCAATAGTCACCCTGCAGGGAAACACAAGATGATTGAGCAATATGGCAAGAGAGAGACAGGGACTGGTAAAGGCCATAGCCACAGTGAGGGATGGGCAAAAATACATCAACATGTATGTCAATGTCAATATATAAACAACAACATGAAGTGGCCTTGCAGTGTATCAAAATGGAATACTGTATTTTTGTACTTTGAAAATACTAAAAATACTTTCTCAAGGGAGTCTGAAATCACTTTGCAAACATTCCATCTATCGGTCTATTTTTAGCCATTCCTTCTCCAGAGCACTGACTCTGTTGATGAAGACAGTGTTTGAGAGCTTTCCTCTGCACACAAGACAAGCCACAAACCTGCAACTTAGCCTACATTCCCTAAATGTGCCCCAAAGGTTGCAACTGAACTCGTTAAGAGACAAACCTTGAACCTATTGAGAGCAATGGAAAGTGGGCTTAAGGTGAACTTTATATTGCCAAAAGTATTCGCTCACCTGAAAACAAACAATACTCTAGAACTTTGACTAGCAACTGGGGGGTTCTCCGAGTATGTGGTTTAGTGACAAACCTGGGTTAAGTTAACTCCGAGTAAGTGGCAAACCTCAAATAGAAGAGCTTCATGACTTCATTCTCCTAGCAAAACAATGCCATAGGGCTATTGTAGTAGGAAGTTTACCACTTACTCTGAGTTAACTTACCCTGATTTATCACTAAACCATGTACTTGGAATACCCCTCTGTTCAGAAAGTTGCCATGTGTATCATCAGAGGTACACTAAAATTACATTTTGTTGAACACAGGGTTGCCAACTCTCACTCAGACACGTACGTTTATATATCTGTTCACATTCACAGATGATGCAACACTACACTGACTGTCACTGCAAAACGACACATCTATGCTTACGTTATCATCACTTTTATCACTCGATTTCTGATTCGCTGAAATCTATTGTGCTGGATCATTAACGTCAGCTGTTTGCAGTTAAGAGGACAAACACATCAGTCAAAGTTACTGCAAAAACAGGCAACCCTTTAAGTGTACCTGGACAAATGACTAGCCTAACTGCACGAGTCAGTCAAGATTTTGCACTTCTATGAAGTTGATTAGACATTTCACCTAGTGTATTTTGCAGTGTTTTTAAACTACAAAAAATGTGCATCATTCATTTTGATACAATGAGCAAAGCCACTTTCTTCAAACAAGTAAAATACAAAAATACAGTTTAAATTCATGCATCATACATACTACCCATGTATGTCCACAATTGTGTTTATCATGATAGGACTCGCTAGTTAGTGGCTCACCTTTCATTACAGAGCTCTTTGCCATCGAGTTCATAAACAGCGTCTTCAGCATCTCTTGGGTCATCAAACTCCTGTGGAACAATGATCTCAGCAAATTAGGGCAACCTCATGATGCAGTCTTTTAGGCAGTGAGATTATTTGTAAGGAGATGATCATTGCAGCCCACACTGGAGGAGGGCCAAGCAAAAGGCAAGGGAAAAAAAAACTTCCGGCGTCAAAATGTCTTCAATTGCACGTAAATGCAGCCCAAAAACCTCGCTGGAACGAGTAAATAAGCTGTAATGCATGCTTCACATCTTCACTTACCACAAAACCGAATCCACGCTTCAGATCAATGTCACGGATTCTGCCATACCCTTTGAAGAAGCGTTCGACATCTTTTTCCCTGGCAGAGGGATTTAGGCGACCAATAAAGATGCGACACCCGTTCATTTTCTCAACAGTCCTTGGTAATTGCCCCTGAAGGAGTAAGACCATGATCACAATGCGTTTCGGAGGTTATAATCACCAGAAGCATGCTTGCTCAAATGCAAAATTCACAGTAAAATCCTGCCATATCACGAGATACGTAACGTAAGCTAACATTGTAAAATAAATAGTTCCAAGTTAGCTACCTTGTGGCTTGCTAACGTTAACCGATTTGACCTATTTTCTAATGCCGTCGAGTTGGAAATTGGATAGATAAAGCATCATAGCCTTTATGAGGCTAAACGCACCATGCATGTTCTATCTAGCTATCAAAGAATGTTTCACCACATTAATGTTATGCAACAAAGCAAGCAATTCTGGCCTGCTAGCTAGCTGAGAACCCTTAGCCCTAAATTTGAGCACGATGCGTGGATTTCATCCATAGCCTAAATTCATGTAGAGATACGACAGTATGGCAGATACAAATATTCAGCATTATGTCGACTGACGTTAAGACACATCTCTGCAAGTCTTACCTCTACTAACAGCAACGTAAAGGTTAATTTTGAGGGGGTAATACGCGGTCTATGTACCTACCGAAACAAGCAGCCCTTCTTAAAGCCCGAAATACAAAATGGAGTCTGTTATTTGCTCGTCTAGTACGGTCTAGCACTGTATACGATTCAGTGCAAGGGCATTCGATTCTACCACAGATCCAGGGACAGTATTCTAATCAGTATTTCCCAAGACGCTTCTGTGATGTGATGGAGATCTGCGCTGTTCTAAGATGTCAAAAACACAACTGGCATGATTATCCAATAAGTTAAATGTACTACTCAAGAATGAATTGTGTTATTGTTTTGCATTGTTGTTGTACTTGTAATAGAACAACTTAAAACATAAACCCCAGTGAATGGACTCGCCCAATAAACGTTACCGCCCCCACCACGCACAAAACAGAGGTTACTTGAAATGGGTTTCTTTTGTTTCAAACACATTTTGAACACCTATACACGTTGCATTCTAAGTTTAGCGAGGTAAGAAGAATACGTCTATGACTGGAAGCCACATCATTAAAAGGCGTACACCAAGGCAATTTTTGTAGATGCTTTTATGCACAAGGATCATGTAAAATCACTACACCGACAAAGGCCATTTCAGGATTATGCATCTGATTGCATTATGCTAGACATCCATCCAAATTAGTGTAGATGACTTATCCCCAATTTCGGACATCCTTTTAGAATCATCTTAAGAAAAATATGGGAAGTGAGGGGCTTCACGACTAGATTCAACCACTAGGTGGAGCAAGGTGACCTTTAAATCACCAGACAAGATGGTAAAATTGAATTACTTCTTTCTAAATAAATTTAAATAGATTGAAGATCTCAAAGAGGATCTCTGTAGTTTAATTAGTAATTGTTGAAACACAAGGAAAATTACCTGAATAACATGTCTACTAGGCATAGCAGTCATCATTCTTTTATATAAAAAAAAAAATGCAAAGTGCGTATCACATGTCCAAAGAAAGCTTTTATTAGAAATAGTTATATACACACGTACATTGTAGAATTAAATTAAACTTTATACAAATATTAAAATACTATCTTCACACCCATCGCAATGTACAGAGGGAAAGTAAAAGTAAAAGCAGTGAAATGGGATAAAAAGGGGGGGGGGGGGGGGGGGATTGTTTTGTTCCGTTCATCAGAGGGCAAGCACCGTACAACGGTGACTTGGGACTAGAAATGAGATCTCTTCAATCTCTGAAAAGTATCAAAGGAAAGAAAAAATATAATCAGGTGCTCTGACATTGTTTCATGTTTTTTTTTTTTTTTTTTTTTTAAGTCACAGTCACAGGAAAAGTGTTTGGAGTGGACAATAAACAGATATGTGGACATTCTTGAGTCGTGTCCCTGGAAAACAGAGTGAAACAAACATCCCCTTCCTCAAAAAAAAAAAAAAAAAAAGAACAGAAATACCCACAAGACTGTTAGAAAACTAACATAAGGCCATTTGGGAGACAATGACAGTGTTTATGCATAGAAAACTAACATACAGTCATTTGGGAGACAATGACAGTTTCTCAAGATCATGAAGTAAACCAGACAGGAAAAGAAAATTCTGAAATTATCTTTTAACTTATAAAATGCTGTTTTTAAGGCAACATCACTATTTTTGCCTTCATATACCCACTGACAGGCAAAAACCAAAGAAAAGCAAAGGGCGCAAAAATCGGGTGTTGGGTTTGAATACCAAGTTTGCTATTGTTTTTCCTCTGCCTTCACCAAACAAGGAACAGCAATCACAGCAAAAAAAACACAGCCAAGTTTTCTCGGGGTGGTTGATCAACAACTGTTAATTCATCACAAGGCAATTCCATTAACTTGGAAAGACAATCCGCTCCAGTTTACACTTGACTGACTGAAACACACACACACACACACACACACACACACACACACACACACACGGGTAAGATACTGATAAAGTCCACTCTTTACTGCAGTGTGTTGCAGTAGTGTCAAACTTCTGCTCATGTCTGAGAAATTAATCTTCGCTGCTATGTTCACAAGCATCTGGGGCACAGACCAAGCACTCTTCTAAAGCAGCCACCCTGAACTGATTCACCCATCTGATACCGGCTCCCATCACGAGGTCCCTGTTAGAACATGCTTCCTGGAACCCACCGCTACCATCTACAATCAATTTGGAATTTACATGCATCGGAGGGAAACCAGGGGCTTTGGAACAGCCAGCTCATGTGGACTGAAACCAAAGCAATCCAAAGTAGCGAAGCGACTATAATCGTCGATGACAACAACTCTTCACTTTTTTGTTTTGTTTCAGCTGACACTCTGTTAACTCTTTTTCAGAGTTAACAGCTTTCCAGTTGCCACCATAACCTCCATGAGTAAAGCTTGTTTCATACTATTAGTAGGTAAGCACATCACAATAGGTTGTTTTTGATTCCTCATCCGGTGTTGATACGGGAGGGGGGGAAAAGCTGATTTCATGGTCAACTAATAATGCCTGGCATAATACTTAAGCATTTCAAATCCAACGCAGATGAACAAAACCGGTGAGGGACCACGTCTTAGCATGCTAGCTAGGGGCTAATGGAGGGAGACGGAGTTATCCAGTCACTCTGATGATAGGACAGCGATCCAATTTCTCTGATGGGATCATAAATATTGCAGTTTAATCCCATACACAGACACAACTTCAGACTGATAATCACAGCCTTAATGAGGAAAACTCACTCACACACACAAACACACACGGAAACCATGTGAAATGATGGCATTCCATAACAGTGACGATGGTGAGAGAAAAACTGGCATTCAGAAGCACACAGACATTTTTTCCCCACATTTAGGAAAACACACCAAAATAAACACCATTAAAAGAAACCATAATCATGCCATAGAAGTAGCACAGCACATATACTTTTGTATGTGTGTGTGTGTGTGTGTGTGTGTGTGTGTGTGTGTGTTTGTCTGTGTGACCAAACCAAAATCAAAAGGCCAGCATTTCTTTTGGTGCAGTGAGTGAGAATCATTCTTTGCAGGCGCAACACTAACAGGATCCCACGTTACTAAAGCAGACGTAGCCAGTGCTGCATCTTGGGAAATGGAGTGCCAAGTTCATGCTTCTCCTTTCCCTGCTGTGTCCCCCAATGATGAAGCTTTCCTGTGAGGCAGACTAACAGCTGCATGCAACGTACAGAAAGGACGACAGGGCCCAAGCTTGTGACAGTCCATCATCTTCTTGTTCTCCCTCAGAACTTCACAACCACATTGAGACGGGCCGCGTGATCAGTCGTTTCCTTGACACAAGCAGTCTTCTAAATATGAAAGGTTTGATTTTTTGACATTTCATGTCATACAGCCTGGTGCAAGCCTTTTCACTGACAGAGCTATTGGTAAAAAGTTGCGGTGTGCCATTAAAAGGGGCAGGGGAAAAAGGCAAAAAACATTTCTGAGGAAGAAAAACACTTGATACAAATAATAATAATAAAAATAAAACCTTGGGTGACTTTTTTCCTATGTATGCCTTTGTACATATCTCTTTTAAAGTGTGTAATTCTATGCCGTTTGCCGGTGGTCATTTGAGTGAGCGGGATTTCTCTTTTCTGGGACAGCAATGGCTGAGCGAATGACAGCTGTAGCCTACAGCTGTCCGGCCTTATAGTCTGGGAGTTTCCTTTTTTTCTTTTTTGGGAAAGGTGGTCATTGCAGTGTACAGATAGAGCGAAGAGCAGACCCTGGCCAGCGTTGTTGGCCTGGCCCATGGAGGTCAGAGGAGGAGGAGGGGGTCCGGGGTGCTCTGAGAAGAAGGCTACGGAGGCCATAGTCCTCGTTGGCATCAGCAGGGTAAGGGGGTGTTGTTTTGCGAATAGGCTTTAGGCTTCCTTCAACAAAGGAATATCTGCAAGAGAATGAGGGAGGAGGGGGTGAAGACATTAGAGATCACATAACAAAAGTGTACTTTTATTAAGTCAAGCACGGCTTTGAATATGTGGTAGCCAGATACACGCACAAATACAGCATGCATGAAGTATCTCAAGTGTGTCAAGAACTCAAGTGTGTGGGCCACTGCTTGTGTCCTATGGCATAAAGCTCGAAAAGTCCCTGTTTTGAGAATTTCTTAAAAAAAAAAATTGCATTGTAAGGGAGCTGCAGTGTGCAGACTTCTATATACTTTTTCTTTACACACAAATAAACTAATCACGTGTGTGTGTGTGTGTGTGTGTGTGTGTGTGTGTGTGTGTATGTGGTCACATACCGTCAGCAAAGTCCTCGGAGGAGGTGAGGGAGAGCAGACTGTGCTGGTCGCTGCTCTCCGAGTCGTGGGCCAGGGGGCCGGCGGCGGCGCTGGCGCCTGACGAGCTGGGCTGCTCAGCGGCCCAGGAGCAGGGCGAGGGGGGCGAGTAGGGCGACGGGGACGACGAGGACGAGCAGGAGGGCGCCGGGTGCACCAGCACCGTCTCGGCGTGACGCAGGGAGCGCGAGGAGCCGGCGGAGGACGAGGCGGAGGAGGAGGAGGAGGAGGTGCAGGGGAGGAGGCGGCAGTCGGCCTGGGAGCCGCCGTCGGACTGGGGGCCCTCGGAGAGCACGATCTGCACGCGGGACTCCTGGGGCGCGGAGGAGGAGGAGGAGGAGGAGGCGGCGGTCGCCACGCCGCTGCTGCCGTACACGGCCTCCTCGTAGGAGGGCAGCGACACCTGCACGCCCTCCACCACGATGGACGACGGCTGGCCCGACACGCCCTGCTCACGTCTAGAGGGACAAACGGAGAGAAAGAGAAGAGACGAGACAATGAGAGAATGATTTGTATACATAAATACAAATTAAAGGCACGCAAGAGCAAGCGTAAGGTGTTTTTTTTTTTTAATTCCCCGGACCACAGAGATACTTTCAGCTCAACCCAGTTTAGCAGGGGATCCAAATGCTTGGGACTGGCTGATAATAAAGACAGAAAAGAGACTACGACTGGCTCACGCAAACGTACGCATGCACGTTTTTTGCACGCGAGCGGCGGACGTGTGAGTCAATTACTGCGACCGTCCGCCTGACCGGTCCATAATACCAAGGCTCAGCGCTGTGGCGATTACGCAACATGGGATTAGAGGGCAGAGCCCGGCCCCCGGGGAGAGCAAGAGTTCAGCCCAGCCCGTCCCCCGTGCAGCGCCAACTGTACTTAGAGGCGGCATCATCATAGGAAATGGATGTGATCTAGTCTCAGATGCAGAAAATTAATCTCACTGTTTTTCTTTTGGTTTGGTGTTTAGATTTATTTATTTGTTTTTGTTTGTTTGTTTTTCAATGCATTTATCTATCTATCTATCTATCTATCCATCCACCCACCCGCCCATCTACACTCCTAAGCTCAACATTTCCACAGTATAAGACAGCTACACAATATGCGGGGCTAGCAGTGGAAGTCAATAAAATATCAACCGGAGCTTTTAGAGGGGCGGACAGAAGTTCATAATATTTCACTGCATTACATCATCAAACTGCACTCAATGCAGTTTTCTTGTTTGTTGCACTATACCTGCATGAGAAGCCAGAGACACCTTTTGGGGCAGTTATGAGAAGAAAATGGCATGAAAATAACCATTTTAGATCTTCTATATCAATACAATTATTTATTTATAATATATATTTACACCATCTCCCCTCCCCTCCCCTCCCCTCCCCTCCCTTCCCATTTGCTGTGAAATAATTATTGTGCATTTTACAATAATTGTGTGATTTTACAACCATACAATTAACTGCTCTAGCAAGCCTGCTGTCAGTTAATGACTCTAAACCAACTAAACAGTTGATAAAGCATATGCGTTTGTAACTTTTGGTGATAAAGCTGGTGATATAGTGTCATGAAAACATTTTCGCAGGGTGGTGCAGAACTTCAGAGTGCATTGTCGGGGTGACAAATCAGGCTGATGTAATGAAGGTGTGCTTATCCCTTCTTCACATGATGATCACGTAACAATGAATTTAAACACGACACCAACACCACTCACCAATAACACCTACGTCCAAAATAATAGTCAAACCATGATTATTGGTGCACTGAGTCACCAATTGAGTCACATGATAACTGAAAATTCAGTGATTTCAGGAAACTTGAATACATCAGCGTTTGAGTTTTAAATATTTCAGTTGTCCTAAACATTAAAACACACAAGAAATGAAATCCTACTAAAAAAGACTTAAAAAAAAAATGAAATGTCAGAAAGCTAACGAGCTTTTAGATGTCACCTGCAGCGGTGGCACTTACCGGCTGTGGTGCAGGGACTTGAGTTTGGGCTGCAGCAGCACAAACAGCACCACCAGCAGCAGGATGAGGGCCACGGAGCTGGCCGTGGACGCCACGATGGACAGCGCCGGCATGGCCAGCGGCGAGTGCTCGTCCTTCCCTGTCAGGGCACACACACACACACACACACACACAGACACACACACAGACACAGACACACACACACACACACAGCAGCAGGTGAGATGAGCAGGGGAGGCTGGATGAGCGCACATCACATCAGCAGGCATGAGGTGAACCCAGAGAGGGGAAATGAACTGGAACGCATTTTCAGCACAGCTGAGACAACGTGGTCAGGAAAAAGTAAACAAAAGCAAGTGTTTTGTAAACAGTTTTTTCCCGCTTGCCTCAAATTTGCCCGCGAATGTTTGCCTAACTGTTTGTCCAAAATTAAACGCCCATCTGATGAAGCTCAACGTGATGCATAGAGCAACCTTTGGCAAATATCAATAGGGAAAGTTGGGAATACCAACGTTACCCAATTCCAATGGGAATATCGAATTTGCCCAATGATGGCCGATACTAATGGGAAAGACTAAAAACAATTGTCCTGTGCATGATCACCCTTCGACCACTAAGGTCATGGATTTCATTACCCAGAAAATGTATAAAACTGTGTAAGACTATAAAGTGCATTGGATTTCACGCTGCTAAAAGGATTCGGGTTCGGGCCAAGAGGAAGGACTCACCTTGACTTTGGTGGCAGCTGACTTGCATGGCCGAGTCCCACTCCCCATTCTGGCAGGTGCGGTAATTGTACTCTCCTTTCAGGGCAAAGCCCTCGTCGCAGAAGTACTCGATCACGGTGCCCTGGGTCAGCCGATGGCAAGGGGACGGGTGGCAGGTATAGCCGCCATTCTCCGGCTCACTGGGCGGCTGGCAATCTGAAGAAGGATGGATTTACAAATTTAATTAAAATGGCATCCTGTGAAACTTCAAAGCTCATTTGCGGAGGAGGAGAAACAGCAGCAGGGGGTTCAGTGACTATAAGGGGGCTACGCTATCGCTCACAAACACACGGCTGTTTCCTGTTAACACACAGTAAGAGGACATGACCCAAATCTTGCAGAAAAAAACAAATACTGCATATATCCCACACAATTCAGTTTGTCAGTTCAAAATGGGCCTGTTGCCTGTTCTGCATCACAATGCAAGTTGATCTGAACGATGCAAAACATTAAGCTATCAAACTTGGATTGTATACAACATGAATAACCCGTATACATTTTGTGAACTTAATTGGATTTAGTGCCACGCACAGATGTGGAGCTGGCAAAATATGACTAATGCTTTGCCTCAAAAACATAAAATCAAAGGTAAAATACATTCTCTACAGATATTTTGTATCTGTAAGCAGCATATGCAGTCTTTGCATGAATGATTCATCAAGACAAGTGATGCTTCAAGAGGAAACCAATTAGCAAGGAGAGCAGTCAGGAGCAAAAAAACCGACACGCAGACTCGCAGCAGGGTGACGTGGCGCTGGCTCACCGTCTGTGCGTATGCAGAGGGGCGGCTCGTAGGACCAGTGTCCCGAGGTGGCACACGTGACGACGCTGGACCCGTCAAGGATGTAGCCCGGGTCGCAGCTGTACTGCAGTACAGTACCCACGGGGACCGAGCCCCGATTGGTCTCCGTCAGGTTCACCCAGCCGTGCTGCACGCCCGAGGGCCGTGGGCATCCTGCAGGGGGGGGCAGCAGGAGAGCCAGTGTTAGCATGTTAGCCTGCTAGCTCCACACAACACTGCTTTAATTCTGAGGTAAAACATCCCACATAATAGATCTCCTCACATCTTACTTGATGGACTTAGAGAGGACAGAGCTAGTGACATTGTTATATTATCCTTCACCAAGCAATGCTCTTACGAGGAACCTTTCAACAGTGGATATTCAGAAGGTATTTTAAATTAAGATCAGAACGAGGCACGTTGCCTCGTAGAATTTGAAATGAAACATCTGGTTGTATGATTTCATTACATCATCTAAGTGGCTATCATATGAAAAGAAAGTAACACAAATGTGCCCTGATGAGTTTCACATTATAACCACTCAAGGTCAATATTGGAGTTATCTTAGCAGGGAGGCTCTCTCATAGAACCACCACGACACAAAGAACAGCTTTGTTTCCTCAGCATTGGGCTAATAGTCAGGCATGCCTAGAATGTCACAAATGCAACATTTATCTCTAATCCCCCCCCCCCCCCCCCCCCAGAGCTGTTGCTGAGAGACATGAGGAGGAGACACTGACCCTGCACCATGTTGTCTTGGATCAGGTGACAGCTAATCAGCAAGCCCAGGTCCCACTCCCCGTTCTGGCAGGTGCGGTACTTGTACTCCCCCCTGAGCGTGTACCCTTCGTCGCAGTAGTACTCGATAGCCGTGCCCTGGGTAAACTGATGGCAGGGGGAGGGGTGGCAGGTGTAACCCCCGTTCTCTGGCTTGCTGGGCGGTCGACAAGCTACAGATAGAGAAAAAAAAATAAGAACCCAATTTACAGGGCCTTCCCCTTCGCTATGAGTGAGTGTACTCATTTAACCCAAAAGACTTGGCTGAATGGCTAAATGCTAGAGACAGACCCTCGCTGAAAGCTGTAGCTTTTTATTGAACCACTGTTGTGGCAGGATCAATAACACAGATGCTGATTGAAACATCACGCCAGGAAAGAGCAAAAGGCGAAATGGGCTGTGAGGAGGGGAGGGTGCTGGCTCACCGTCTGTGCGTATGCAGAGGGGCGGCTCGTAGGACCAGTGTCCCGAGGCGGCGCACGTGATGACGCTGGGCCCGTCCAGCATGTAGCCCGGGTAGCAGCTGTACTGCAGCAGCGTGCCCACGGGGACCGAGCCCCGATTGGTCTCCGTCAGGTTCACCCAGCCGTGCTGCACGCCTGAGGGCCGCGGGCATCCTGCAGGGGGGGCAGGAGGAGGAGGAGGAGGCTGTTAGCAGGTTAGCGGTAGCTTGCTCACTCTCGGGGATGGTTAGGAGAAAGATGCAGTCGTGGGATACGACAGTCAGGGGGACTAACATTAGCTTCCACTGATCAGCAAACTGCCCCTTGGTGGTTTCAGTGCAAAGTAGAAATTGCGACAATTAATTTGCCAAGACAAAGGTCTCAAAATTAGATTTTCAGTGGAAGAATAGAATCACATAGCCAGGCTCTGCCAGACTGTATCTTTGCTGCAGTTGTGGGGTACAGTCTGGAAGCCCTAAATCAAAGGGACATTTGGGTCCCAGATTTTCTGGTGCACCAATCAACGAGGGCTAGACTGGGTTAGAGAGCAGGCTGGGCTGAACAATTGAGTTGTGTGTATGGAAATTCCCAGTCCTTGAGAAATCTGTGCTTTGTGTTTTGAAACAATGCAATGATTCACACATGTTTTACTCAAATGTAGATGTAGACTACAGCACATGTAGGCTAAAAAAAGAAATAAATAAAATGGAATAAAGTCAAATGGAACACCTTCCAGAACCATGTGGCAGAGAGTGGAATTAGTGAGGAGGGAGGCCAGGCTCAGAATTACATAGACAGTTTGGAGAAAAAAACTAAACAAAACCAAACAAGAATGAAGAATCTGAAGACATGTAGTTACATAACCTTCATGCCTTTCCAGTCAGGTAGATGCTTCTGTGACGTAAGGGAAAAGCAATGAGGAAGCACATTTCCGCCGTGTCCACACAACCAAAATCAATAAAAACAAACAACAACAAAAAAAACACACGGCACACACGTCCTTTTGCAGTCATCCAAGCTCATTGTAATCGTCTGCTCCTCTGCACAGAACCACGTCAAACAGCCAGGGGGTGTTCAAACACACAAAAACACAAAGGGGGGGGTGGGGGCGTGCGTGCACACACACACACACACACCGACACACACACACAGAACCCTTTGTCCTCCATCTGCCTTAAAGGCAGAGCTATAATCACTCGCCACAGCCACAGCAGCAGACAACCCTATTGTCAATGAGGTGACACAAGCAGACAAACACAAAAACAAGCGCTGGCTGTGCTCGAGGAGAGGAGGACCTTCGGTGCAATCTAGCCTAATCTGCTCTCTCGGCACTCCTTAAGCTGAGAGATCAGGCGATTAAGATGGGCTCAGTAAGATCTGGCGCAACCAACACCCTTTTTACAATCCCCCTGCCTTCCTGACCAACGCCCCAGAGTACTTTCTCTACACAGTCTTTCGGGAAGGGAAGCCGTCAAGATCCTGTGGGGGACCAAACCTGAGCATGAGATGCGTTTTGCACACCCGATGCTCTCAAGCACTAGCAATGTGCCAAGGCCAAATGTGTCGAGCACAGAGAGGCCAGCAGAACGCCAACGGTGATGGTGGGAGGACCCGCGCAGTGAAACAATGGCATATTTGTTTCAATGCTCCCCCTCACCCCCCCCCTTTTTTTTGAAGGACAAAAAACGGACTGGTGTCTATCTAACTTCTCGTCCAAGCTGTCCCACATTCTGTGTTCAAGGCCAATGGCCAAGACACATGAAATACCGTAGAAGATAAACTAGCCATCAGCCAGCCCAGTCACATTTCTGATTCAGTTGTTGTTGCAGTTGTGCACATAGCAGCCCCTTGCTTACTCACCTCACTCTCACGGCCTTTGCCCGACCTTTCCTAAGTAATAGGACCGTGTTTGATGACTACAGCTTTCAAAATATTAATCATTCATCACCTTAAGAACAACTCTCTCAATATGGTTTGTGGTTGTCGAGCTCAAATAAAATCAAAAGTCTGAAGTCTTCAAGACTACGGTCTTGATTACTGTGATGGCTTGCCAAAGAGAGTATACAAAGTCAGCAGGAGAGCAAAGGGCGAAGGATTAATACATATCAGTCGGATGGGAACAGGTCTTGGCAAGTGATATGATTTTTTTTTTTTTTTTTCCACTGCAGGGTTTCGAGATAAAACAATGGCGGATGGGAACATTGTTGTGGAATTCCGTGAAAGGGAAGGGCTGAGGTACGGAGTGTGACTAGTGACACTGAGCATAAGGCTGCCAAATGATCCCTATCGCTACTGGAAATCTAAAAAAAAAACAGATGATTATGTGGTTGAATAAATGCTGTAATCGCCAACTTCTCACATTTAGCAATAGTCATTTCCTGCCCAAGCAACAGCACTGTCACAACCCTGTCCACAACTGTGAGACCAAATCAAAGTGTTGGAATAGGGATGAGGAGTGTGTGTGTGTGTGTGTGTACAGTGTGTGTTGGGGGGGGCAAACAAACAAACAAGCAAATAAACAAAACCGGAATGAAGCAAGCAGACTCTCCACAGTCTTCCTCCATCTGTCACCACTTGCTACCGTGCTCCAAACTCTGGGATTTCGGGGCAAACCGAAATTCGTAATTATCCCTCATTATAGGCAGCGGCTTCCTCTAAAGCTGTGCACCGGCAGCGCGGCAATTCACGGCTGCGATGTGGAGCGGCTTTGGGCTTTGTTGGGGTATTCACAACACCACCGTGTCGGGGCCTGGCCAGGATTAGGGCTCCAACTGGGACAAAAGCGTCAGTAATTCCAGGCCCCCCCCCCTACACCCACTGGGTGTCCCATGGAAAATATGTTTTGGTTCAGGATTCCCACTGGATGTTTTTTATTTCCCTCTTTGTTTTTTTTTCCCCCTTGTGTTTGTTGTTTTTGTTCCCTCTCTTTGTTAATCTGATGGCTTTGCCCATCAAGCTGTCAGCTAAGACGGTGAGAGAGCACATGTGCATGTATATGTATGTATGTATAGAGAGTGTGTCCAGAGGGGGTGGGACGTCCCTGCTTATTGTGTGTGTGTGTGTGTGGGGGGGATTGTATATACAATGGGATGGTGTGTGTGTGTGTATGTGTGTGTGTGTGTGTGTGTGTGTGTGGGGGGGGGTCCATAACATTGGATTTGTTATCAAAGCTGAAGGGTTTAAATGGACTGAAAGAGGTTTAAATCCTGAAAACATACGTCAGGGGACACTACCCAGGGGGCGATGAGCACTACTAGTACAGGCATCGCAGGCCAGCAGTAGAAAGACCACAAAGGAACATCCCTGCGCTAAATGAAATACAAACTAAAACCGAAGAAACACACACACACACCACTGACAGTACAAGCGTGTTGGAGTAAAACCCCCTTGCTTTTTAACTCAACACGCCTGTTGTGTGTGAGAAAAAGTGCTAATGGTCGTCTCTGTTTCACAGGGCTGTAAGACGAGCCGAGATCTGCACAGAGGGAGCCGGGGGGAGCAGCCTCTACTTTGGTCTCCAATTTCAGAGCGCCCATGGCACATCAGACAGACACACGGTATCGGGCCTGAGTCATCTGAAGTTGGTTCGACTGTGTGTGAGGGATTTAGAGAGAGAGAGAGAGAGAGAGAGAGAGAGAGAGAGAGAGAGAGGGAGAGAGAGAGAGAGAGAGAGAGTGTAAGCACATGTGCATCAGAATATACACGTGCGGTTGTGAGTAAGAATGTGCTGGCTATGTATGTATGTATGTGCCTTAGACAAACATGCATGCGCACGCGCATGCACACACACACACACACACACACACACACACACTCACACACACACAGAAAAAGAGTGCTATAGCAGCTGCAGAGAAAAGAGGGGCACTTCTTTGGAGAGACTGACGTGTGCGGCTGGAATGTGAGGGAAAGGGGGGGGGGGGCTAGCGGCAGGTTAGCACATGCTAACAGAGCCTTCAGCCACAAGAGCAGTAGAATCTTGCTCACCCGAAGAAAGGCAGACAGGCTTGGTTGGCGGAGCATGGCCAACTTTAACGGCACGCTCACTCTCACCCTCCTGTTCCACTGCCAGGCTTGCTGACTTGTGCGCAGACCTCAGCACTTAGAGACGGTCCTGTGAATTATCCCTGCTGCTGCTGCTGCTCCTAAATAGCGATTCGGTCCAAACCGCAGAGCAGCAATTTGGCTTGAGATGTTTAAAACCAAACTCAAAGTCACCTCCCCTCTCCTATGCTCTCTCCTGCTGCCTTCTTCCTGCACCATATGCTTTTATGTTTATTTTAGTAAGACATTCAAACCTTCTTGGCAGGAAAGAAATAATGAAGTCATTTACAGCAGAGTACAGCTTAGTAAAATAATACAGAGCCCCGACACTTCAATATTTCAGCTCTGCACAGTAACATCAACATACCCCCGCACATGCGCACAGACATATAACTCCGCACACACACTCACACACACACACACACACACACACGTCTGCAGGATATCCCTTTGCTTCACTGTCCCCCGCCCCTCTAAACAAAAAAAAAAAAGAAAGAAAGAAAGACCAAATAACAAATGGTCTGGGTTGGGGCCTCCACGTGCTGCTCTTTGTGTCCGTTCCCCGCCGGGGTCACTGACTGACAGATTTTAGCAGCTTGTTGCCCTCCCCGCCTCTCCACACAACAAAACACACAACCCCGCCTCTGCATCTGCAGGCCGACACACAGGCCGACCGTTGGAGAGAGATGGGGGGGGGGGTGTTGGTTAAAAGAGCTTTGCAAATGTCCCCGGACAACTTCACCCCGACCACCCCCCACCTTGCTCCTCCTTGAGGCAGCAGATGGAGGTACTTAATACATTAAGACAGCTGTGGGGCAAATACCTCCTCAGCTCTCTAGCCGCCCCGACAACAAAAGGCAGAGTGCGGGGGCCAGGAATCATGACATGTGTGTCTGTTCGGTTCAGAGCCCCTACCCCTCCCTCCCTCCCTCCCTCCCTCACTCGCTCGCTGGCTCGCTCCCGTTCCATTGGTTCTAAACTCCCAGCTGGTGCCTCTCGCTTCGTCCAGTCTCTCCTCCGCGTTTGACCTCAGCGGGGACTATGTGGTGACTTGAGGGTCAAAGGTCATGGAGTTGGGGAGGTTAAGGTCGAGGTGGAGCAGGAGCAGAGAGGTTGCGCCCTCCCTCACAGATGCAGTGTCTCCGGGCCTGCGGCAGCTTTGCCTAGCGCTATATTGGGACGGCGACACGTGGCAGTGGTGTGCTGAGTACGGCTATGCTGCCCCCCCCCCCCCCCCCTCTCCCCACTTCTCATGCAACGCCAGGAGGATTTTTATGGCTTGATGATTATTTAGGGGAGGGGAGGGGAAGGGGGGGTGTCACATCAAAGGCCACTATATCGGGCCTGGACAAGCGGACACGCTGTTTAGCCACTCTGAACTTTCCATGTGTTTAGGTAAGGGGGAGGGGGGGGGGGGGGGGGGGGGTGTACAGCGAGAGATCGGAAATCTGAAACTTTAGACTTATGAGTATTAAGCTGTGGTGGAGAGAGACATCTCATGACCAGCAAGGAGAAAAACACATATCTATTGACGTGTTGGAGGGGCCCTCACCTTAGCGATACACACACACACACACAGACACACACACACACACACACACACACACACACACACACAGAGAGAGAGACACACACACACACACACACACACAGAGTGGTCATAAGCACATCAAAGCCTTTGGAATTGGAGTCACACTGGAGCTGGGGTTAATGTGGAGGAGAGCAGAACAGAACAGAGGGGCGTTGTGTTGAACAGGGAGCAGCACAAGCACAGATGTGCCGAGTGCCAAGGGCCTCGCCTTCACTCAACAGCACTCATCAGCGCTAATCTTTTCACTACCAACAGATCTCAACAACCTCCAAAAAAGTTGCGTTTTCTGCCCTCCCAGCCTTCAGGCAGCTGCACGGAGACATCGGTGACATACGGTGGCATAGACGACACGGGTTAACTGTTTATCTTGCAGAGTAAACAAGATGTTGCGTTCTGTTAAAGCTATGTGCTCATAATGCGGGAGAGTTATCAAACAGTCTGTGCATGTAAAGAGGACTACAGCCGATTTAGTTGACGCTCGTATGCTCACAAATGGCTGTGAGCTGGAGTGCAGCCCATTTGATTTATTTATATATAAATATTCTTCTGACTTTCACATTTACTGTCCATCTGCTAACAGGGGCCGTGCCAGCATCGACTCAGACCGAGTCCACGGTCACGTTGCTGAGGCAGGTTTCAGTAGGCTATTTTCTCTAACTACTTGACCAAGCGCTTTGGGTTGTACTCTGTGCACCTTAAATGCGCTATATAAATAAAATGACTTGACTTGACTTGACTTGACCACTGTAGCAATGCTACAACAAATGAACAGTAAAAACCAGAAATTAATTAAAAGTCGGTCATTCCTCATGCATTCACCACCTGGTGTTGTTGACATGACTGACTGGTAAGATGCTTCTTAGGAAACCATGATTATCAGAAGAAAAGACTAAAACCATTGTATTTGAGGTCTGAACAGAAACATAGGCTAGTAATGGAGATAGATAGATAGATAGATAGATAGATAGATAGACAGATACTTTATTGATCCCCAAGGGGAAATTCAAGATTCAATGACACATATAACATCCAGAGACAGATAAAAGACGAACGGCACAGTGGAAAAAATGATGGAGGAGGAGGAGGACTACAAAGAAGTGACAAAGCGAGTGGGTTTCAACATGATGTCTTCATGTCTGGATTCGAGTGCCAGAGCCTTCCCAGGCTCGAGACATGCTGTCGTGTTTTTACACTGTGATTGTTCCTCTCGCTTCCCAGCGCTACGGTGAGTCACCATGAGCACTGCACAGCCATTTCACAATGCTGCTAGTTAGCGTACATCACTCCACGTGCATGGCATGCACGCACATTAAAAGGGGCCCTGTTGAGCCATTCTTCCCCCTCTGGTGCTGTTTCAGCCGTGCTCCCCTACCGGCTGTCTGAAGTGCGAGGTCCAGAGAGTAAACATTCCCAGGCTAAAGCGCTGCACTGGAGTGCTTCCTTCGGCACGGGACACGTGGTGCTCTCACTGAGAACGGCCTCAGAGTAACCCATACCAGGAGCACAGGAGGAGGGCCCGCCCCGAGCACAAGCTGGTCATTGAGGGCATTTGAAAACTGGGCAGATGTGGAGCGGGGAGACTGGAAAGAGGGAAAGAGAGAGGGAAAGAAAAGCAAGATACTGACAGAGGGAGGGAGGGAGGAATGAAAGAAAGAAAGAAAGACAGAAGGAAGGAAAGAAAGAAAGAAAGAAAGAAAGAAAGAAAGAACGAAAGAAAGAAAGAAAGAAAGAAAAGTTTGCTGCAAGAGTCGGGAGAGACCGAAAAGACAGGCAGACAAGAGTGTCGCTGATACAGGTCGGTAGTGAGTGCATCACCTGCAGGCTTTCATGCTCCTGTGCCCTACCACCTGACTCAGGACAGAACAGAACAAAATGTACTGTACCATCTCTGTGGCAACTTCCTGACAGCAGCCTGCTTCAATGTTGCTCCCTTAGTTCAAGGCAC
This sequence comes from Sardina pilchardus, assembly GCF_963854185.1. Classification (NCBI taxonomy): domain Eukaryota; kingdom Metazoa; phylum Chordata; class Actinopteri; order Clupeiformes; family Clupeidae; genus Sardina; species Sardina pilchardus. Next base: position 16,247,536 of record NC_085005.1, on the reverse strand, counting down.
ACTGACAAGACAGACCAGCAACTTAAGGGCAAAGCAGCAAGCATGTTTGTTTTTTTCCTGTTTCATGATCTTATAAGTTGTGGTAACACAAGTGTTATTTATGGTGTCCATATAAAGTGCTGTGTGTATCTGCGGTCATGTGATCCGTCAATGTCACTGTGATGTTTATTTAAAGCAGTAACACTTTAGCATTACATTTAAATGTGAGTTTTGAACTTACGGACCTCCATTATGTTTTTGTGACCGGTCCATAAACCTTTCTATTTTAGCTACAGTTGGCCTTTTTAGGAATTCCAGCTTTGATGGTGCTTGTGTTGAAGTATAAATATTTAGTATGAAGTACAATTGTGGTTTTGGGTTTCAATAACTCCCTGGATTTGTTTTGAAAAGAGCCTTTACTTGGGTCAGTGGTGGTTTTCTCTCTCTCTCTCTCCGATTTGCACGGCTCACCCAAGGGAGGAGCAATAACAGACAGGCAGACAGACGGGGCACTGGGATTCAGAAGGCTAAATTTAGAAAACTCATTAGTAGGAGCACTTTCAATCGAGCCTCGATACTTCTCAGCAGCGAGCAACCAAAACAATTAATTACCCCTTCAATTCCCAATCCTCCCTGACTTGAGCCAACCCTGGCTTTGCAAAGAATAGGCCGTCACATTATTTTGTGGTATCAGGGAGGCCAAGTGTAAGACAAGCGAGGGATGCACTCTGAATCCAGAAGTAGATAATAGAATGGATCAGAAGTCAATGCCCAGGGTTGGCGCGCATGAAACTCTGTCCATTACACTTTCATTACAGGGACAGACTGACTGTCTCACTCTCAGCATTTGGCCACTGTTGTTGACTCCTCAGCAGAGCAAGTTTCTACTGGGCTAACTATGAGGAAGGAGAGGGAGAGGGAGTGAGGGACAGCGAGGGAGGGAGAGACAGGAAGAGAGAGAGAGAGAGAGAGAGTGACACTACTGTCTGACTGCTAAGCAGCGGTGTGCTCTGGAGGTTCTTCACACAAACACACGCTGGCACGCAACCGCACCGACGCCTGAGGATCTTCAGGTGCTGCCACCAACGCCGGGGAACGCAGCAGGCTAGATTCCAGAAAACAGGCATTATCTGCAGCACCGCTGTTCAGCCAATCAGGCTGACGTCGCAAATGGCACATCGCCTGGCCAGGCCAGCGTAGAGGAAGTGATAGCAGGTCTTCAAACAAGACGGGCGAAACATTACTCTACCTGTCGGCGTGTCTCTTTAGCACTTTTCTTTTTAGGTTACAGGGCACAGAGAAGTGGCTGGCATGGCGAGTGGATGATTAAATGCCCTCCAGTTCAGGCCTGGCCGGGCATGTCGGCTCTCCAGCGCGATAAGCTGAGGGCCGGGACAGCAGCTGTGGGCAGTGCACAGCCCTGGGCGTCTGGCTGGCAGCAGAGGGGTGAATGGGTGCGCTTCATCATCCGGCCCGCTGCCCAGCCTGAGAGAGGAGCCCTTTCACAGCGCCACTTGCAGCAATCTGGAGAGGCCCTGGACAGCAGTGCACTCCCAAAATACACACACACTCACTGACAAACACACACGCACACACAGCCAGACCACACAGCCAGTCCCAACCCTGCTAGTGTACTCACAGGGTGGTGCAAGAAAACAAATACACCCCTACCAACCAGCCTCCCTACACAACAAACACACACAGAGTTCATAAAGAAGTTAAAAGAACACAAATACACATGAAGTTGAGAAGTATGCATATAAGGTACACTGAGGAAGGCCACAAAGGAACAGTAACAGAGGACCTTGTGTACACACACACACACACACACCATAAACTAAGAAATGCCCAGTCAGTTTGTAAATGGTGATGGAAGCATGAGCGGGCTACTGCTTAGCCCTCTGTGCCAGCAGTAGGAGAAGCCTTCCTCCCCAGAGCTCAATGCTGGTGGTGTGGTGTGCACTCTGCTTCTTGCAATCGAAACAGATCCATCACACACACACACACAGTCACACACACACACACACACACAAACGTAAATCTGCTAAATAAGCATCTGGCTTCCTGCACCAGTTTATGGTGTTTGCGAGTAGCGTCTGCATTAACCACCACTGCACTGGGAGAAGTGCACTGCAGAACGTACGAGAGGACAAAGCACATCTGCTACATCAACTACAGAGCTTCCTTTCTAATTGGTCGCCATCAAAGACAGTTGAAGTTGCAGAAGGCGAGACCCACCCGTAGCAGCCCTTGTGCTATAGTTAGTGTAATCAAAGGCAGACCGCGGCTTAATTAGCACCCTATATTTATGATGGCTTCCCTTTCACTGAAGTCATTCCAGAGGCGCTAACAGTGCAACGACCCCTAGAGCCACACGCAACCCTGGTGTGATGTGGTGGTTATGAAACACCAAATATAAATCTTATATGAAAGGTGTTTTGCAATTTGACTAATAAGCTTTTACTTTATTTTTGTTTTATATTAAAACCTAGCTTTGCTTTTGTCATACAAGCTAATAGGTAACCGATGACTAATATTAAGTATAAAATCATTTAGGTTACGTATACCAGCCCCATGCCACTTTGCCACAATGCCACTTCGGTGTCAGTGAAACAATGTCTCACAACTGAACAGAATTGCATTGTGGGAGTCCACAGATCACTTTACACACAATGTGGAGGAAGGTCACAACGCCAAGTCCCCTTTTACCTGTTCACCCAACACTCAGTCAGTGTTTATAACTCTAATGAGGACTTGTGAACATACTTGGAAATCAGTGCAGTCACTGAGTTCATGTCGTGTCTGAACAGGATCCCTCACCCCAATCAGGCTGTATGGGCCTGGCGGTGCATGGGGCTATGAGTTATGGTGGTGGTGGGGGGGGCGGGGGGATGAGGGGTGGACGTTGATGGGAAAGTAGTGAACTTCCACTGAGGGGCCACGGATCTGAAAACACTGACTTCAATTCTGCTGCTGTGGCTCAGTGGGAAGCCATTTCCTGTTCTCTTACCAACACAGACACACAGACACACAAATACACACACACACACACACACACACACACACACACACACACACACACACACACACACACACACACACACACACACACACACACACACACACACACACACACACACACACACACACACACACACACACACAAACACACACACACACACACACACACACACACACACACACACAGTCTCATTACACACAAAAGGAGTGTCTCTACTGTTCTTATTTAAAGTCTTCAAATGAAGCGTCCTACTGTTTACGTTGTTCATCAGACAGCTGAAGTTTCTCATCTCAGAATCTCAACACCTATGGCGACCTAACGTCAAGCATTTCTTCTGAAACAGAAGTCTTTACAGTTAGCTCATCAAAAAAGGATTCACTGTCATCCAGAACCATAAAACCATGTGTCCATTTTATTTTTCAGCCACTTTCCATTCTCCCTGAAGCAATGTCCTCCCAAACATCCGCGTGTTGACCCAATACAATTGATTTAGCTCTCGCCACTGTTTGTTATGACACAAGACTGGAACTAGGCAAGTGACCGCTGTCTGTGGGTTCATGCGGTCTTGGCTGTGCAATGCAGGAACAAATGGCACCTGCCTCTCTTATGAGTCAATTGATGTGTACTTCCCTATATCATCAAAGTGCGTCGAGACATCAAGTCTGGTGTAAGGACACATCATTCTCAGTTCCTCGTTTTGGCCACTATTACCACAGTGACACAAAATTGATTTATTTCAGGAGGGTAGCCTAATGAATTATGAACGCATGAGAATGAGTCTTTTGTGGATTCGATTAAGAAATGGAACATGAACCATTTCCAAAACTGGCTAAATGTTACATTTCTGAGGCCACGGTTCTGCATTTAGCAAGCTAAATTCAAACGGCTCCTGCATTACCTTTTGATTATCAAAACACGGTTGTTTGGTTGACTCCTGCCTCAACAAATAGGCTTTATTTCCTCATCCCCCTAAAAATGAAGCTTAATTTGTATATTTAGGAGCTTTGCACATAAGCCGGTAGTCATGTAATGGAATTTGTACATTTCATATTCAGAAAAATCTCGAGAACAGTAAGGCCATGCCAGGGGGATTACTCTACAGTATCTCCTACAGTAAATTATGCATGCAGTCAGGGAGAGGGAGCGGGAGCGGGAGAGATGTGCTCAGGGGCAAAGCAAAGGCTTAGCTCCGAGGCACACGGACCAGCAGCAGACAATGAGCTAGCAGAGGACCTCAAATCTGCTGACCATCAACTAATGACCATTTTTTTTTTTAATGGGATTCTTTCCATCTGGTCTTTTGTTTGTGTGTATAATGTGTCTGTGTGTGTGGGTGTGTGGGTGGTTGGGTGAGAGAGAAAGAGAGAGAGAGAGAGAGAGAGAGAGAGAGAGAGAGAGAGAGAGAGAGAGAGGGGAGGGTGCAAAGATTCACATTTAAATGCTCTACAAACTCTCACCATGAGCGCATGGAGCACCGTGACAGATCACGTGCCACCTTTCAGCACAGTGTAGATAAAGGAAGCGTTAGGCGTTAATGTGAATCGGTGTCGCTAGGGACGCAACGTTTTAGTCTCCATCTATGTCTCTGCCTCTCTGCCACTCTCTCTAAATCTATCCATCTATCTGGCTACCAGTCTGTCGGTGCGCATGTGCAGGCGTGTCTCGTGCAGCAGGCTGCATTGCGTAAGGGGATGGGTGACTCCCGCCAGCCCTTGGAGCATCAGTGCACACAAGGACAGAAAGGCGAGTTGGTGTTTGTAAGCGGATGCATCAATATCAAGGGCGTCTTGTTTTGTTTTGTTTTTGTTTGATTCCGTTTCTTTTGCATCTATCTTTGGGCAGAGGCAGAGAGTGCATTTAAAAATACATGAAAGGCATCAAATGGTCTTTAAATAACGATGGAATCAATCCGTGCCTTTGAAAAAAGGTCTCACCTCTTTAGAGGCGCGGAGACCATATTGCCACACCCCAGAATCACATCATCACAGTGCCAGGGCAAGGACATTTGCCACCGCTCACTACATGAGCGCACAGTCGCACACACAGCGGGGAAAGATGGGGGAGGGGTGGGTTGCAGGGAGCGAGATTGCACACACACATACACACGCACACACACACACACACACACACACACACACACACACACACACACACACACACACACACACACACACACACACACACTTCCTAAGAAGGCTCCTCTGCTGCCTCCCCTCAGCCATATTTCACCATCAAACTGTGTAAACAGCAATGAGACCCATTTTACCTCTTTATCGCTGGTGCACACACACACACACACACACACACACACACTCAGCGCTCACTTCCCAGAAGCGAAAACACCCACTCAGCTCACAGAATTCACCAGAAACTTGAACCAGAATCAAAAGGTCCAGTTCTCTACACCGACTCACATCACATGGCTACAATTACAGACAAAAGACACATGTACACCAACACATGTATTTGTGCGTTTTGATTTAGTGTAAATACATAGGCTACAAAATGCTCAGCTCTCTGTATGTATGTGTGAACAGGGTAGAAGCATTAGCTGGAACTAGACTAGTGTCATATGTGTGAAATAGAGTAGGAGTAGCTGTTTACTCATATCTTTGTGTCTGTGCGCATGACATTCGCAAGTGTGTGTGCGCGTCTGTGTGTGTGTTAGCAGCCATATCTGGCAGGAGCAGGAGTCTGTGGCAGCTCTTACCTGACGCGTGGGCCCTGGTGAGCGTGGCCAGCAGTAGCACAACGGGCACTGCCAGCCTGGGCGAGACCGAGCGCGGGGCCAGAGGGCTGGGCACTGCCACCATGCCGCCACTCATCTTCCACACGCCTGCCAAGCAGTGGAGGTGGGGGTCCGCTCTGGCTCAACCTGTGTGCGGAGAGGAGGGAAGGCCACCCAGTCAGTTGTGGTGAAGGACAATCAAAGAGCTAAAACGCTGTTTAGCTACATTACGTGCCTGTGTACATCAAACAGCGAAAAAAGAACATTTTGTCTCCATGAAATTGGGAAACGCTTTTAACGTATTGGTTGAGAAAATCCCAGATCTCAAAAGTAATGCTGGTTCTGTGAGGAGTTCATTCAACACAGGATGACTCGAGGGGAAAACTGCTTTAGTGGGAAATGAAATGTCCTTTTGCCAAAAACAACTAGGGAGGGGAGAGGACACTGACACATGGTGATGTTTATGATGAAACATGTTTAAGCAACACAGACACTCAAGAGAGCAGGCGGGGGAGAGAAAGAGAGAGAGAGAGAGAGAGAGAGAGAATCCGATGAGAAACCCTGTGATAATGCCAGATGTACTTACTTGACTGAAAATGGAAATAAAAAGAAGGTAGGTAGGTATACTTAAGAGAATAGATTTTTGATTGAGGCAATAAAAAAAAGAATGAAACGCCACTATTTTGCTAATGAGCTCCAGGTGTGGGGTCAGACAGATTGAACAGCAGATCCCGCTTTAATCCAGCAGCAGCATGAAGCAGGCTGTAAATGACGCCAGCACCCCCACACACACATTCACACACACACACACACACACACACACACACACACACACACACACACACACACACACACACACACACACACACACACACACACATTCACACACAGACAAACACACAACACACACACACACACACACACACACACACACACACACACACACACACACACACACACATGTCAGTTACTAACGGCTCAAAACAGCCAGGAACGCATTAGAGGTCATTTTTACTGCACACTGCAACTGGGGCTCTGCAAGTGGCAAACAGAAAAGTCCACTCTTGATACTAAATCACACTGTGTGTGTGTGTGCGTGTGTGTGTGTGTGTGTGTGTGTGTGTGTGGCCACTTAGGCATGCATTAGTGATATATAAAAAGGTGATGTGATTACCGTAGGAGTAATTTGTGAGCAGGAATGGAATGGCAAAGTGGCTTTCTTGCCATAGCCTACCTGATGTAATAAGTGCTTAAGCCATCTCAACAGTGTGCAGCTATTTTTGGTGGCAATTTAAAGCGTAGGTTTAGCCTTAACTTTTTTGTGAACAGATGAACAAATGCAACTTTGTTGTGGCCAGGTTTTAGTCACCAGAACTGAAGTGTAGTACTGTAGGACAGGGCCTAAATGATAATGTTCAGCAGGTATGACAAAGTATTCATATGAGTCTGTGCCAGAACTAAGATACTGTCTCTAGTGTCAGCCTTTTTTTTTATATATAGCTATTTTAGAGAACATAATAAATTATAACTTTTTCCCACAAGGCACTTCACAAAAGAGACCATTTTATGCCTAACAGCAAGAAAATATTGCAACACTTGAAAATAAATTACAGGTGGGGAGAGAAAGGGAGAGGCATTATTACTAGATTGTTCACTCTGCAATAAACCTGTTCAGTAAGATAGGCCAGTTGAGGTATGTATTCCAAGACACTTTGAGGCAATCTTGACTGTATGCAGGAAGATGGCCAATGGTCAAGTTTGACGGGGAAAGCCCTACAGTATGTCTTACGACAAATGTCTCTGGACCACTAGTACTCATAATATGGACAAGTGAGCATCCTCTTTCATTGCTGTCACATAAGATATGTGTGTTAAAAGCTTACATGGACCACCATGTTGCCACTGGCAACGGAACACTGAGGTTCTGTGTGCGACAGCACCACACTAAAGTGGTGGTGTTACACCTTTCCCTCCCGGCTCTGCAGAGTGAAATGGCAGTCAGGCTGCCGAAATCTGGTGTGTGTGTGTGTGTGTGTGTGTGTGTAATTCAGGAAGCTTGTATAAGCCACCAGGCTTCCTGTTGTGAGTGAAAGGGGGAAAAAATATTGTTCATGCCATGTGCGCTACACCTCACGGGAGGTGTGCTGGAGATTAACCTCCTCAGCGCAGTGAGTAGAAACAAGATCAAGGAGGGCCGGTGCACACGTGGTGTAGTTACAGGTGACTATAAATGGTGACTGCCCTCATTTATTATTAACTCAATTTTTTGGCCATGATTTGTGCCACTTTATTTACATGGGCAAATGACCCTCTCATCAGACCTGTTTAAGTTGCCCGCTTCTTATATCTGTTGCAACGTAGGAGGGTAATAACAGAGAGGGTTAAAGTAATGAAGTGTGCATTATACTGTACTGTACCATGCAATACTTTGTCATAAGAGTCTTGAATTTCCCCTTGGGGATCAATAAAGTATCTATCTATCTATCTATCTATCTACATTAATCAATCCATGCAGTCACTGACATTGACGATATATGAGCCCATAACAATTTAAAGCACATATGTTCGGGAATTCAATTCCCAATTCAATAGGAAATTCCTATGCCATTCTGAATAATGTTGTTTGATTGCCTAGGCTCATATGCAAATATGCTGATGTGTAAGGCATTATTCTCTTCATAACCCAGATAATCACACAGGACAAGCTATTCCGGATTCTTGATTATTAGACCTATGACGTTACTACCTTTGCCATATTTAAATGCGACCGCTAACAGCAACTTGGCCCACATAACTCTGGTGAAAAAGGAAGAAGCATCTATAGCTATTCTTGTTGCAAACCTTAACAGAGAAAGACATCAGAAGATGCATGCTATTCCTGGCTAACAGGAAATTGTGCCGTTGCTTTATATCCTCCCAGAGAATTCTTGTCTTAGACAGGAGTTGCTTAAGCTTTTTTTCCCCCCACAGACATCCATTAAGATTGCAGGCTGACAACAGCAGATTTTACAACTGAAGGTACTTTTTTGAATGGGGTACAATATAATGCAATGCAGGCTTTGCCAAGATGTTAAGAGGATAGAGAATTTCAAATGATGAATCTAATAGCAAAGCCCAAATCTGACAGTATGCTTTCATTCAAACAGTACCAAGTAGGCCTAGCTGTTAATCATGTCTACTCAAACAATGCTGAAGCTACTAATTGTCATGTTACAATAGTTTCAGATTTGCTGACCACCTGGGTTGGGGGGAGTGGGTGGCATGGAATTCAGGCCATTTCAAGTAAGTGCCTGAGCAATAAATGTCTTTGACTATGGTTTCCAAGAAAAACCCGAAAATTCAATTCAAGCAAACCATTCAGAATGTCATTACTGATATCAGTGAAATGTATAGTACGTCCATGCGCATGCAAAGGTCAACGTTTTTAGGTGGAAGAAATCATTTTTTCTTATAAACATCATATTAAATAAATGAACAGCCCTTTGCCATTGCATTATGCTCCTACACACTCAAATCAACTAGCAGGTCTGTGTAAGGATTTTCCCCCCCTCTAATTCATATCAAAATGACCACAAATAACAGACTACCATCTTTACATGTGCTGTTGCTTGGCCATCTTCAACAGACATGTCTGTCTCTGGTCACCAAGGAAGGTATGGGGCATTGTAAAAATGTATAGGTACGGATCAGACTTCAAGAGGCTGTGTTTTAAACACAACTCATGTGTTGAAGAGAAACCAGTCCGGCCAAGAAGAAAACCACATGCCCCAAACACACACAACGTGGCATCAAAATGGTGGACAGAGAGTACTTTCCAAGTCTGCGCCCCGAATCCACAATCCCACATAATCTCTGGGTGTGTTTCTTCTCCATTTTTAAAGAGAAGGCCAGGAAGACTTTCACTTCTAAGTCACAGTTGTGATATGTTTCCAATGGCATGTCATGCTGCTTTTGGGACTCCCCAAAAGGGAAGAAGTGTGGTTGGCAAGTAAAGGGGTTGTGTCTGTAAAGAGAGACAGACCCAGTTTGGTATTGATGTGGAGTCCACCCACCAACATAGAAGCATCTATAATAGCACCTTGACAAATACTTTTGGCTTCATTAAGCCATTACTCAGATATGGGAGATGTGATCTGCACCATGCACAAGAGAGAGCTTGTCATAGACTACTAGAGCATTTAAGTTGTTCCCAGGATCCCTTCACCCCAACATAAGTTTAATGAGGAGTGAAAACACATGGAGGGATGTGCAAGTAGGGAACAGAAGAGGGGTGACCAGGACTTGGCATAGGAGCCTGCTTCAGATCAGAGTCAAAATAACAGAAACTTAACAGTTCGCAGTTTCAAATTAAGAAAGACCTGGACAGTTTCCCCAAACGTGGGGCATGCGGATGAATTAAATGGAGATGTTATGGGATTTTCATCTCTAACTTACACCATTTACAGATCGCTTCTTAACGATGCACTTTCACCAGATAGCATGAAACGATACACTAGTCTACAGGCTACAGCTCTTGTGAATGCTTGTGCCGACTTGTAAAACCGTATGCATACAGCACATTTCCATTCAGAACGGAGCTGGATAAAGAGTTACAGCAGTAACTAACATGAGAGGGGGAAAATCCTCCCGTGGCATCTCCCGAGTCCGAGCAGAGTCGGTCACACGCTCCGACACGTGCGAAATGTACTGAGGGCGAAGCTACAAAACAAAGAGGACGGCTTGTGCGTATCATCCAATACATCCTGTCTTGCAATATAACACGGACTCCACATAATTTGTCGTAACGTTTATCGGTAATAACAAATGGCTCCTACAAAAACATCACTGTATCATATTATTTCCATGGCGATCAAAAAGCACACAATGTAAAATGTTTTGAATGTCAGCAAACTTTCGATGTTGCCAGCTGCCTACAGACTAAACCCTAACTTAGAGAAAACAACAAAAACGTTTGTACCGAATCAAGTCAGGCGTTACAGTTGTCACCATCCTAGTCTAGCACTAGGCAAACAATGTTCCATAGTTACTTTAATACAATGTATCCGATCTGTAAGGAGAAAATAAATTGACGTCGAATTAACGTGAACAGGGTTCAGCAATGACGTTAACTTGCACGTTGTTACCATTCAATAACATCGTCTAAAATGGATTCACTTCCACCCAGTATGATATCACAGCAGTTATTAAAACAGAGAAAATGTGATGCAACCTCGAAAGATTACTTTGCATCCTATTTAGGGGGTATTGTCAAAACAAATTAATGCTACCTATAAGGTGAGATTGCTCGCAAAAACTAGCAACGTTGTGTTCTTTGTTTCAAGCTAATTGTCAATGTCAATAGAAAGTTCGTGTTAAATTATTATTGCCCAGCGTACCGGCAGAATGTTTTATTTCAGATTGCTGGAAACTGAAGCTCGATAAGTGAATGGCTCAACGTTAATGGTACTCTTCCATTGCTAACAAACACCAACATTGGCCAGGACGTTTAGCTGCTACAGACTTCAGCGCCTCGCAATTGTCTAATATTGATATAACCTTAACGTAACATTTTCCGTTAACGTTAAGCTTGAGACGACCATTCAATAATATTATATTCAGAGACTGAACCACAGGCCAGACTAAGATTTTTTTTTCAGCTGTGTGTGGCGTAAACTCGGGCTAGCAAAAAGCAAGCAAAGGGCAACAAATGTTAACGTTAGCCTATTAGCAAAACCTGATACAATTCTCGAAACATACCAGTTTAAAGGCTATGAAAAAGCCCGTCTCCCTTCTTTCACTTGTGGAACATGTAGTCAGTTGTCCAAGGGAGTGTTTCGAAATAAATGAATGTAAAATCCTGTCCCAGTAAAACGGCCTCGGTGCTGGTTCCTTGAGGTATCTTTCGTCCTTTACCCTCTCCCTTGCTCGGACGGGATTATTTGCTGAGCTTGTTAGCAAGGCAACGTTGATGAGGGACTAGAACTACACTACAGGGAACTCCACCAGCTGCCTCGCTCTGATATCGTTTCCATGGGAACTATGGTAGGTGAGTGCAAAGCTCTGGGTGAGGTTGTTGGTGGAGGAGGGGTTTGTGTGTTCTCTCATTAACCCTAACATTGGCTACAAAAAACAACTAGATTGTCATTGTGATACAGAAAGGAAAAGACAGCACTGCATAGTACAAAGGGGGGGGGGGGGGGGGGGGGGGGGGGGGGGTGAAGTAGACATTTGACCATAATCTCCTTAGGGAAAACTGTAGCCTATATGCAGTAGGAATAACAGTGCAGTCTTCCTACACCTCCTGATGTTCCTGTCTTTTGTGCCACACATTCTCATATGATAACATGTTCAACCATTTTGCATGTAAAGACTTATTCCATGAACTGATGCCTAAATGTTGTGGGGGTTAGACTGTTCAGCAGAGAATTGTTCATAATAATTTGCATGGCTGTACGAATTTGCTCAAATAAATGATAAACTGCTTTTTTGATGTGCACAAGTGACACAATGATGTGAAGATTGAACAGGTAGTTTCAAGAATTTCAAGTCTGATCTGATAAATGTACCAAAGCGACTGAGAAAAACTGTAATAGGTTTCTGTGATTGTCAGAGTAGGCCTATTGTTTTCATGTGGTTGCATAGAAGGTGCCTGTAACCGTATCGTTGGATAGGTGGCAGTATAGCAGGCTATTTATTTAGTCGACCGAGAGCGATTCACTTCAGATGAAGTTTGAATCCCTGGGAATTCAGGTCTTTTGTACATTGCCCAAACGATTTTGTTTACAAAATGTCTTTACATTCACGAATGTTAAATGTTCTGCCTGGCCTGCGCAGTTCTTTTGACCAACCTGTTCATTTTAAAGTCACTGGTCTTATTCCGAAACAGACTGTGGAGCTGCATTCCAAACTCACCGACGACAAAGGCATCACCTTCCAAGCTCGGGCCATCTACAGCGCAGACATACATGGAGAGATCGACCTGGAAACATGTCCATCCATAGGTGGTAGCTTTACAGGCACTCAGGCGATGGGACTGTTTACATCGATGAAATCTGATGTGCTACATCATAAACTATCCAAAAGGGACGCATCGACGCCTGTATTTGTAGATGTTGAGTTGATAAGCAATGGACAGGTCCTTGGTAAAGAAACTCTGGAGAGGCGCTTTATGGCGGATGGGGTGCGAAAGGTTCCTTTGGAAAATGACAAGATAGCCTGCACAATATTCCTACCGCCAGGTCAGTCACTCAATTAATGATATTAAGGAGCTGGGTTAGCATGCAGTTATTGGAAAAGTTGTGGGTTCCCTACATCATTGTACCCTTGAGCAAGGTATGGGCCCCTGTCATGTTATTGGACGTGTGAAGCATATGCTTCTAAAACATCAGCTAAATGAATAAGTGAAACGAGTGAGCAAAAATAACAGGACTCCACATCAGTGTCAGGCTCTCACTGAATATGAATGCAAATAACTAGACATAGTTCCATGAAGTTTATAGGGACATGGTAGGCTATCCAGGTGGGTTAATCAAGTACCATGCAGTCTGCATTCATACTCTAGGTGCTTGGAATGATTGGGGCGCCAAGTCTAACATGCCTCATTTCGTGGACAGGATGCATATATTCATTACGAAAGCATGTTTCACAGTAACGTATTTTGTCCACGGAACACACAAAATAGATTACATTGTGTCCACGAAACTCCTGTGGAAAGGGACCTGATGAAACCCACATGTAGTCTAATTCACAGAAAGTTTGAACAGATTAGGACTACATGGAAACTCTGCCTTTGATGCATAACTAAATGTGGCTGTAAACAATGCTCTAAGGAATAATTTGCCATTTAATGTATTTGCTTTCATAGGACCTGGGCCATTCCCTGGTGTTTTGGATGTGTATATCTATGGTGGTGGTATGAATGAACTCCGAGCAAGCTTGTTGGCAAATAAAGGGTTTGTGGTCATGGCATTGGCCTATTATGGCCATAAGGTTTTGCCCAAAGCCCCAAATACACTTGACTTGGAGTACTTTGAAAAGGCTGTGACATTGTTGAGGACTCATCCCAAGGTAACCATGAAATAAAAAGATACTTTGTGACAGAAAACAAAAAAACATGGATGTAATTCTGTGGGAAAAAAGTGATGCTGGGTTTGGAATTGTGAGCTGGAAAAATTAAAGTAATGTCTCCATCTAGTGTTTCCTTTAGAGCATTACATGATCATTACATTATCCATTGAGATATGACTGTTAAGATGATTTATTTGTGTGAAATATTTCATATCTCAAATTATTTCATCAGGTAAAGGGGCCAGATATAGGCATTCTCTCAATCTCCAAAGGTGGGGATTTAGCTCTGGCGATGTCAGCTTTCCTTCCTGGAATCGCAGCAACTGTCTTCATCAATGGGTGTATCGCCAACACCCAAATTCCTCTCCATTACAAAGATATGGTCATCCCTCCCACCAAACATGATATAAGCAAAGTTGTTGACACAGGTTATGGATTTCTGGATGTAAGGGATGTAACTGTTGATCCTACGATTGAGAACAAAACCTCCGTGATTCCCATTGAACGAGCCAGCTGCCACTTCATGTTTGTAGCATCTGAAGATGACAGGAATTGGAACAGTGGTTTATTTGTCGAACAGGCTGCTCAACGGCTTCGAGACCATGGGAAGGAGAACTTTGAGGTGATCAGGTACCACAAGGCGGGTCACTTCCTGGAGGTTCCGTACATGCCCCATTGTCCCACCGCTTTCCACCCATTACCGGGCGCTGTGGTGGCATTTGGAGGGGAACCCCACGCTCATGCTGAGGCCCAGGTCGATCTATGGAAGAGAGTCCCAGAATTTTTCAAGAAGCATTTAAATAATGATCATTCTGACTTTAAAGCCATGCTGTAGCATGTATGATTTAGGCCATCAGTTGTATTGTTTTACTGAGTCTTGCAAGGCTTCAGGGATTGCCATCAGTGTTAATGATACTTAAAAAGTTACACTTACTGACAGTTAATATTTACTCATAGGGTGCACAATGTTAAGTACCAAGTGTGTACTACTTTCTACAGAGATATGTAAATCCACTGTGGAGGTATATCACAATGTCTGCTCAGTTTAAAGGTTTGTACCAACTAACCAGTCTTCTTAAAATATTCACCAGTACATGCTGATCAAATTTGCAGTGTAGAATGTACAGAATGATTTACTAATGACACTTTACAGCTCAAAATTCAAAAATTGTACATATTTTTCTTAAAAAACTGCATGATCGTTGGAATCAATTGAGACTTAAATGTTTTGTATTTGAAAATGATTTACAAGTAGTCAAAATTACAAATATGCACACTATTCTGATGTGTAACTGTTTTAACTAGCCTTCAGTGAGGTTGAAGCGGGTTAATCAAGGATCTTTGACTACTCCTTGTGCACAATCACACAGTTTGTGAGGATGGCCTGCTCTAGACAACTTTACACATTTGCCATATATTCCTTAGGCTACATTCCAGATTTCACTGAACTCCAGGGGATGTTTAGTGACTTTAACTTTTTTTTGTGTCCATCCCCTGACTTCTCAATAACCTCTTTTGGATAGAGTCTACTTTTATTTTCATGGTGGAAAACTGATTAATCACTAGGCATTCCAGACACAGGTCTTTATTAACACATTCGCTGGCGATCTTCATTTTTAAAAATTGTCAGAATAGCACCAATTGGCTGGACCACTGTTGAATTAGGCCAGTCACTTAAAGGGGTGAATATTTATGCAACCACTTCTTCTACATTATTTCAAAATTGATTTAAGCCTACATTACTTTGTAGAAATCTGAAATGTTATATTAAAGAGATGTTTGTTTTGTGTATTCTTGACAAAAAAAAAGCCCAATTATATGGACCAATCAATTTCTAAAGGCAATTAAAGGGGGAAATTTCTGGGCGTGCGGAATTTTACGCAATATGGGTACTTCTATAGTCATTGAAACGGTATTTAGGATCCATGCTCGGGATTTACAATTGGATATGATACT
The DNA here is from genome assembly GCF_963854185.1 of Sardina pilchardus. Lineage (NCBI taxonomy): Eukaryota > Metazoa > Chordata > Actinopteri > Clupeiformes > Clupeidae > Sardina > Sardina pilchardus. The sequence goes on along the minus strand of NC_085005.1, from coordinate 16,231,805 downwards.
GATAGGCTACTTTTTAATACAATTTGACTAAACGAAACATTGAAGAGTGGTGTTTTTTTTTGTTCCCCCCAGTGCACATCAACTGCCCTGGGAATTTATCTTGAAAAAGGGGTTGCATGTGATGAATTAAATAATAAATGAATTGAGTTTCTGTTGCTAGGTTGGTTGATGACAGGCTACAATAGAACTGCACTATACAGTCAAGGGTTGGTTGATTATAAGTAGGCTAAGCTACATGCATTTATTGGTCCATTTCCTATCCAAAACAGAAGCGCAATCACTACGTCAACTGATAAGAACAGGAAGGGGGAAGTAGGAAGAGGGAACACACGGCGGCGCTAACACGCGTTTTTCGAGGAAGTAGGAGCATTCGAAACATGGCTCTTTTGAACAGGAGTTGTCTGGCAGCTTGTAGGAAGTGTTTAGCTGCAAGGATGAGTGGGGACTCAAGGGTGTCCCTACAACTTTCACCTTGGACATGCAGTTACTTTGACGAACCTGTTCACATGGAAGTCGACGGACTCCCCCCTGAGCAATCTGTGGAGATGCGATCCAAACTTACCGATAGCAAAGGTGTTTCCTTCCAAGCTTCGGCCACATTTTATTCTGACAAAAATGGACACATCGACGTGGATAAATGTCCATCGATGGGTGGGAGCTACATTGGAATTGAGCCTATGGGGTTGTTTTCGTCGATGCAACCACTGGTTCCACACAGTAGGCTAATCAAGAGAGATGTGTCAGCGCCACTGTCCGTTGACATCGAGGTGGTATGCGATGGACAGATTGTTGCACAAGAGACTCTTGAGAGGCGATGTATGGCAGATGATGTGCAGAGATTTCCCTTGGAAGATGGCAACATAAGAGGTTCACTGTTTGTGCCACCTGGTCAGTCTGAAAGATATTTTTTTCTGTCAAGTTCACTCTTCTGAATTGATTTGAGGTTCTGAAACCAGACCAGTCAGCAAAAAGTCAGGCTATTAATAAATGCATAAAGATTAGTGAACTTCCGGCGTAGCTAGGCCTACTTAACTTTTTTCTAGTAAAGATAGGCCTACTAGGTGTTTTAGCGCAGAACGACTTTACAGATTGTAAGAACCGAAAAGACCATAAAGACCATTGAGGTTTCAGGAATGTATATATTGTGAAGGAAGATTCTGGTCAAGCATAAGGGGAAAGTCATGTCAACCCTGTATTCAATTGAGAATAGCTCAAAGACAACATATCAACTGTTAAAGGAGATATTGTTAAGTCTAGGCTACTGTTTCATCATGGAAAACGTAAGCACATTTTGGATTTGATGCCAACAACACTCAAAAAAGTTCGGACAGGGACAACAAAAGCATGGGAAAGTTACGTAATGATTAAAACAAAAGGAGTAACATTCCACAACTAATTAGGTGAAATGGAGTCATACCACCATGGAGAGCCCCCCAGAGTCTCAGAAGTAAAGATGTAGTGGTATTTGTCACATTGTGTAACTTTACAGATGTACAGAAATGCTACCATCTTTCTGAGCCTGAGCTCAATTAAAATGGACTGATCAGATGTCAAGTGGAAAAGGGACTGATGTCAGTTCAAAACCCAGCATCCATGATGGTGTGGAGATGCATTAGTGCCTATTGCATGAGCATTTTGTGCATCGGGCAAGGCCCAATCAATTCTGAATGATAAACACAGTTTTGTCTTTTCAGGGAAGACCTTGAATATTTCAAGAAAACAATGGCAAAATTAAATCTGCACATATTTAAACAGTAGTCCAGGTGCTAAAATGGCCTGTCTGCAGCCCAGACCTGTCTAATTGGGTGCATCATGAAACATAAAACACGATTAAGTCCCCAGACTGTTGAACAGCTGAGATCTTATATCGGGCAGGAATGGGACCACATTTAATTCTTAAAACTATAAGTAAATGATAGCATTCTTTTTTTATTCACATTTTACAAAGCTTCCCAACTTTTTCGGAATTCGGGTTGTATAGGCTATTAGGCAGGAATATTTCATCCAAAAAATGTCAAAAGCTGTTGAATTCATGTTATTTCCTGTTTTTTACAGAATCTCGCATATTAGAACCAGCGCCTTGTGAATGAATTGTGCATGATAACTGATAAAAGTCTTTGTTTTCTCAGGACCTGGTCCGTTCCCTGCCATTCTGGACATACCCCACTTGGGTGGCGGTTTGACAGAATTACGAGCAAGCCTATTAGCAAAAAAAGGTTATGTGGTCATGGCTTTGGCATATCATGGCTATCAGGATTTGCCCAAAGTGTTGATGAAGCTTGACGTGGAGTACTTGGAGGAAGCTGTGGCATTCTTGCGGGCTCACCCCAAAGTTAGTGTATTTATAATATAGTATAGTGGGATAGTGTAACGTGAATGTAACATTTTTCATTTCACGGCCCTTGTTTAGCAGTATGCATCTTTCCGAAGACATTGAAGGAAAGTGAAGAATATATAAAGGTTTTCCAGATAATAAATAGTTAAAGATCAAAATGTTTTTGTTTTGCAGAAGATTTCTATCAATGGCAAAAATGGGTTACACTTTACTTGAAGGTGTCTACTACATAAGAGTGACATGACACTGTCATGAACCTGTCATAAACATTGTAAACAAGTGTCACAGTCTGGCTCACAAACTGACAAAGATGGGAGACACACGAGAGGCTCACAATATAACAATGAATAATTTATTTACAATAATAGAATATAAAAAAAACTTTGTAGATCTACTAAGGATAAAGAATATAACACAACCGATTCCAACAAATAACAGGCTCAGGCAGGCACCAGAGAAGAGACCGGACAACTGCAGCTCCAAAGATTTAAAAGGTTGGCCTACACCGGGCCCTTGGTGCAGGCCAATCAGCAGCCAGCTCGTTTCCTCTCCCAACGGCCTGAAACTCAAAGACAGAGACACCTGGTGCCAGGGTGGAACTCTGCACCCCACAGCGACATGGGGCCGTGACACAAGTAATAACCATTAGGGTTAGAGTTAGGGCTAGGGTTCATATGTCATGATAGTCATGACACTCTTCTGTAGATACCTTCAGGTGTAACCAAAAATGTAATCATTTGAACTGCATGTAATTTCTCTCAATAATTTCTTTATTATTTGTTTCTCAGGTAAAGGGACCAGGCATAGGGATCCTCTCCATCTCCAAGGGTGGGGATCTAGCACTTACAATGTCAGCATTGCTTCCTGGGATTTCTGCAACTGTCTGCATCAATGGTTGCAATGGTGCCACTGCCTTTCCCATCCATTACAAAGGCACGGTGATCCCCCCAATCAACGTCGACAACGGCAAAATAATCCACAGAAAAGATGGACTTCTGGATGTAAGGGATGCTATTCCAGATCCTATGCTGGAAGAGAACCGGGCCTCTGTGATTCCCATTGAGCGTGCCAGCTGCCACTTCCTGTTTGTGGCCGCTGAAGACGACAGGAACTGGAACAGTCTTTTATTCAGCGAACAGGCTGCTCAACGACTCCGGGACCACGGCAAAGACAACTACGAGCTGGTGCGGTACCCAAAGGCAGGACACTTCCTGGATGTTCCCTACACGCCCCACTGCCCCTCCAGTTTCCACCCAGCAGCTGGTACTGTGGTGGTCCTGGGAGGGGAGCCCAAGGCTCATGCTGAGGCCCAAGTCGATCTGTGGGAGAGGGTCCAGCAGTTTTTCAGAAGGCATTTAAATAGTGGTCACTCCAAATGGAAAGCCATGCTGTAATGTGTTTTATAGTGTGTGAAAGTTAGTCTGTTTATTTTGTAAGTTAAATGTTGTTCAGAAAGGCTTGGTAAATGCACATGACTGTGTGGATTCACTTGAATGTGGCATAGGCTACAAACATTGACATTTACATAAGTCATTTAGCGCGCAAATCTTGTGTTGTTGACGGAAGGAGGACTGTGCCGTGAGCATTCAAAAAGGGGGTTGTGAAGCGCTTGGGGAAAGAAGTTTTCTCAAATGGCGGAGTACGCTTCTGGAGAGGGCACAGTTTTCCTTCGGTCAACAACACGAGATTCACGTTCCTCGATATACTTTTCGAGTCTTTAAAATCCAAAATGGCCAGTGTTGCCCGGACTGGAGCACACTAATCTCACTTGCAGTCTTTTATTTGTGCAAACAGACTAACGTTTCGAGGTCTTTTTTTTTAATCTAAAAACAAATCACAGTTCAAAATTCCAAGAGATTCCTACACGCCCCACTACCCCTCCAGTTTCCACCCAGCAGTTGGTACCGTGGTGGTCCTGGGAGGGGAGCCCAAGGCTCATGCTGAGGCCCAAGTCGATCTGTGGAAGAGGATCCAGCAGTTTTTCAGAAAGCATCTGTAGGGATACACTAACCATAAAGCCATGTTGGTACATATTTATTATACTATTGTCATAGGGCTTTCAAATCAAGTTTGTGTGCCAGCATAGATTGATCTGAGCTAAAAGTCACAAAGATAAAAAAAAAAAAAATAGGCTTAACATTCAGGAGTACAGAGAGCTAACATTAAGTGTCCTTTTGTCCAGAGTGGTTGCACTGTCTCAATGAATTTTTATATGAACACAGAGAATCAGTCTGCATGTGTTTCAGTGAGTGACATGGATTTGGATGCTCTTCATAAGAGTCACCCTAATACATTTTTATATATGATGTTGTTGTTCTCTTTTTTAACATGTTTTGCCAGTTATGTCTTTTCTAGTCCTGTTAAAACCTTCTTATTCACTTTTTTCTATCAACGTTTTTGTGCTGCATCTCCTTTCTTTGAATTTAAGTAGGCCTAGCTAGTCTCAGTGTTGATGAATGTTAATATAAAAATTATAATAAACTAATTTAATTTACTTCATGCTTGGTAGGCTAAATATTTGCGTTTTGTGTTTTGGTCAAACAATCCATTAATCTGGACCTGTTGTTAGTAATAGGCTGGTTGAATTAGTTGTGCTTTCAAAATTGTCATCTAATGTATTGTGGCCTCATGAAAATGTTCAAAGTATGATATATTTTATTTGAGGTACTTTTCCTCCGTCCTGCATAAACTGGTCCAAACATGTGCAGGTCTGTAGGACATCCCACTCTTCATGGCCTGAGTGGTAGATACAGCTGAGATATATGAAATATATCTGAAATATTTTGGTTATACTAATATAAATAGTGCGTCAGAATTAAGGTTTTTCAACGTATACGGCTGTAAGCATAGGCTACTTTGTGTCCCGCTATAACTTTGTGTCACCACCATCTCATAACACTACACTGTAGGCTACACTGCACGATTATGGAAAGTGCCAACTTTTATTTTGAACGAGATGTTTTACTGTTGACGGAAATGAATTGGCTACGGATTTCTAGGGCAAAGTGCATGCTGGAGTCATGTACTGTACGTGACCGCAGAGCCAGTCCCTTGTTACGTTCTCTGACTTTGCATTGGAGTGGGTGACTTTGTGGCATTTTGAAAAAGCACCGGAGTTTCTTTTTTTTTTTGTATTCCTCCACGTGGCAAGGTTTGCCTACGAGACATTGATTAAAAAAGTGTTGATGTTTGGTTTAGCAACGTTGGGCTATAATGAGAAATGCAAGGTTGGCTACAGGTAGGCTATGTGCAAGAATGTGACAGCAGTCTACAATGGAACAAGGTCATCCTACACCACGTGTGGTAATTCTTGCAAAAAATAACTGCATTATGCATAGTAGGCTACTGTAGGCCTACTTTACTGCAGAAATGCAGTATTTTGGATATGGGACTAGTATAAGTGCACGAAAAACTGCAGTAGGCTATAACTAAGTACTTCTGTTGACAGTATGCATTCATGTGAGAGGTTAGCCTAGTGTTATTCTGCTGATGTTGTGTTTTGCGATGGTGATCCTGCTCAGTACTGCAGATGCATGAGCTCTGCTCTACCCCATGTGCAGCCTCCACATCTCTACCACTTGTGCATTTTTACATAGTGTCCCACTGCTTTAGGTTTCATCACCACCACATAAGAGACTAAATAAGAAAACTGGTTGATGACATTCAATATCAGTTTAATTTCACTTATAGAGCGCCAATACATTACACATGTCTCATGGCGTGTTACAGAGTGTTAAACATTGAAAGAGAGACCATGAGTAACAGGGACGAGGAAAAACTCCCTAGAATTGAAGATACATATAGGAAGAAACCTCAGACAGATCCACGACTAAGGGCCCAACCCATCTGCTTAGGGTCAGTTACAGTACAGTAAGGTCATTTGTAGTATCAGAAAATTCAAATAGTCAGTGTATAGTATGATATTCCAGTCCTCTTCTGAGCTCCAGGCTAATGAATACGGAGAGGTGGATTTTAATTTCTGTCCCTCTCTTGGTGGTACCTACACTGGAGCTGAGCCTATGGGCCTGTTTTTTTTGTTACTGTTACCATTGCCCCCTCATAATAAATTCACATGGTGGGATGCAACAAGTCCCGTGGTCAGTCATGAAAACCCTGGGCATGTCCTTGCCAAGGAGACGCACCAAAGGCACTTCATAAAGGAAGGTGTCCAAAGAGTTGTTGTGACAGACGGTATATGGGGAACCCTCTTGTAAGTCACTTTAGGCCTATTTCATGTAAAGACAAAAAAAGTTTGACAGTGATAGAAAATGGTACTTCAATTAATGTTGGTATGACTTTGAACTCAAAATCATGCATAGTTTTGAATCATTGTATATCTTACATGCAAAGCCCATAGGCAAATGGGTGCCAAGGGCACACAAAATGACTGGAAACTTTGTGTACACTTAAAACTCTTTTTATTTATCCAGGTGAGTCATACTGTAAGGTAGAACCATGCATGTAATCATTCACAAATTCATAATCTGCATAATGCAGCTATGTTTGGCTTGCAAGGCCTACTGTACAGGGTAGATCATTTTACTCGCCAGCTAATGCACACTGTACATATTTAGGTTATTATGACATTTGCAACGAATCCCTCACTCTGATCTATGGGACACTTACTAAATGTGTACCTTCAATATGTTAATGATATGAACCAGCTTTATTCCGCCTGTTGGAAGAAAGTAATATTCCTCCGCGTGTTGGTTAAGGGAGAGAGACGGACATTAAGTTTTGAATTAATACTGGTTACAAGACAGATTTACAGCAATCACAATGGGTTGCTGCGAAAGGCGTTCCTCCAGCTCACAGTTTCAGCTTAGGTTTTATCCTTTGCTGTTATCAGTTACTGGCCTATAGGGGCCATTGCACATTGTTGCTACCTGGGCTGATTACCAGAGTGTCAGTGTTTCAGAGTGAGTGTCATTCTGTTAGAACATAATGTTAAAGAACTATTATAAGATTATAATAATTATACTCCTACACGCCTCTGGAGTTGGTCTGGAGTTCACAGTCAAAACTCTTTTAATTTGTGATGTATTGCTGGTGAATGATTTACAATGATTGTACCTTGTGCTCAGCATTCTTGCAATAATTTTGAGATTTTCAAGAAATGTTTCAAGACTCATCGGCTTACCTTTTCTTGCAATGTCTTCATGTAAGCTTAGTATTGTTATTATTATCATTATCATTATAATCATTATCAGGGTTAATGTAAGCAATTTGACTTTGCTTTTAAACTATTGTTAATGATAATGTAATGTACATGTTTTAAAATTTATATTGTTGGACACTTAGTGTCTGCCAAGAAACATAAGCAAAATAAAAAAACATCAACAACAGAATAATAATAATATAATACAATTTGAATTACATCTCAATATTGTAAGCAAAACCTTGCAAAGAATATTGTATGTAAAAATAACTGTTTCCCTCCACAGCCATAGTTTGATACGGGACCTTCTGATAGGCTCTATCAGGTCTACAGCGCCATCAGCGTAGGTCTACATGCCTGCCTGTAAACGTGTTATGATAAAGGGAAAAAAAGGCTGTAACCTATCTGTATGTCAACTCAGATTGATTTTACAGTAAAATTTGGCTTGAGGTCTGACCTTGTGGTGATTATAATTATATTATCCTCATTAAAAATGTGATGCTAATTCATGTATTAAAAGGGGCTCAATATAGCCTGGGAATGTGCGCTTGTACAGAACTGCTCGGCAGCCTGGAGACCAAGGCCGAAATCTTCGCATGGATGTGGGGACTAGGCCTATATATATAATTAAAAATCAGAAAAGTAATCAAAAAGTAATTAGTTACGTTACTCAGATAGTAATTAAAATAGTTACACTACCATTACATTTTAAACAGGGTAACTTAACTGTAACACATTATATTTCTAAAGTAACCTTCCCAACACCGCGATAGGCTATGCATAGGCCTATCTGTTTATTATTAATTTGTTATTATTTTCTTTTTTATTTTACATAGTCATGAATACATCTATCTGAATCAGACTCTCAAACACATTGTGGAGCAAGGAACTTTTATTTTGAAGGGAAAATTGTTCTGAATGACCTATGATCTTACTCAACTGCAGCCTAACTGCAGCCAGACCCTCGTGGGCGGAATACACATTTGTGTGATTCTATTTATTTTTTTCGTAACAAAGTAGGCCTAATGATAACGTACTGTCAAAGAGATTTAAGTCGGGGGTTGTACAGAGCTTTTAACGTTTTACACCTGAAACATCTTATTAGAGTATCTGTTAGGATGTCTACTTCTGATACTGCAGTAGGACTACATGTTATACCAGCGCGTTGTTATTTTGATGAGACAGTACAGGTAATTGTGCGCGGACTCCTTCCTAAACAATCAGTGAAGTTGGTGGCTGAAGCTAAAGATGACAAAGGCATGATCTTCCAGTCGTCTGCAGTCCACAAAGCTAGCGAACATGGAGAAGTGGATTTTAATCGCTCTCCCTCTCTGGGTGGAACATATATTGGAGCTGAGCCTATGGGACTTTTCTGGTCGTTACGACCATTGACCCCTCACAATAAATTCACATGGTGGGATGCATCAAAGCCCTTGTTAGTGGATGTTAAGGTGGTCTGTCATGAAAATCCTGGGCATGTCCTTGCCAAGGAGACGCACCAACGGCACTTCATGAAGGAAGGTATCCAACGGGTTGTCGTGACAGACGGTAAAATACGGGGAACCCTCTTTATTCCACCAGGTAAGTCACGGTGTTGACCTACTTCATGTAAAGACGGAACAATTTTTGACAGAGATACTCTAATGCATGACGGAATAATTTCAAACTCGATTAATTCTGCATGTACAATAAACATGGCTCAAAAATTCATGTACAATATATATCAGGTGCAACATTCAGAACAAACAAAACAAAAAAGAAAACACACAGTACATAGGCTACTAGGGCGGATAGTAAATCATTCTGTTACTCTGTTACAGAGTTGCATTGCATTCTTAGAACAACTCTAGATTCCCAATAAGTTTTGAGCTAGTTGTAGCCTACACGAATGCCCATATGCGTGTTTACGGCATATGGCCGCTAGGGGCGCTCTCCATTGACAAGAGGTGCCTGAAATTACTGGGAACTTCATTTACAGTTGCACTGATCCTTACACTAGTCATGGAATTTTCGAGTCACAGACTATGATTTTGCAGCAAAAGGGGTCTTGCAGGCTCACTATTTACAAAACTGCACTATTTACAATTATTATTTTCATTTTTTATTATTTCCCATTGCACACTAGGCTGGGTATAATCCCTTCCTGATCTGCCAGCAATCCGGATTTCGCCCTGCAGCTCAGGCAGGAAACCTGTGCATCTATCTCTCCTGCTTCAAGTCCACATCTTCTGGGTCCAATCAGAAACAACCTTATCCATAAGGCGCGCCCGGATTGTTGGTCTGGTTGGTTGCAGGACCATCCAAAGGCATAGACCTAAAAAGTCATTTGAACTATGCCCATTGATCATGCCTCTTGTGCAGTAGAAATAAAGTGCAGACTCCCCAGACTAATATTCCATCTTAACAGATTGACCTTAGTATGGTGATAGCCAGACTAATCGTGCACTAGATAGCCTACTCATATCAAAGTCATGTTTTTGTGTTTCTGCAGCATTGTTTCATGTGTGACCTCTATGGCCTAGCCTAGATAGACTTATTGTGATAGACTTATGGTGTGTGGAATGGCCGACTAACAATTATAAGAAACAAAATAAAAATATAGCTGCAAGCGGCAATGGCGGGCCCGAGCACCTGTGGTGCGGACCCGTGACATTTTGGAATCTAACAAAGCAGAATGTGCGTTGTAAAATTCATATTTGATGTGTGCACTACTTGTTTTTGCATGTTTTCTACATTGGAAGCACTTGCTGTCAGGTGTGCTGTTTTACATTGATGAAAGTCACTGGGTGGCTTTACAACACAAACATGTAGGGTACAATGATATGGTTGCAAGTTATTTGTTAGAGATGCACCGATAGATTGGCCGGTGACTGGAATCGGCCGATTTTCACATGATCGGCCATGACCAGCGACCGGCCGGTCAGTCTGAGACCTGCCGATTTTATGCCGGTCAAATGCTCTTATGCTCTCATAGGCTACGCCATGCTGTTGGAGGTGCAAACAAAAGCTGCATTGCCATTGAGCTCACATAGAAAGCAGTTTTAAAGTCTGTTCACGTCTGACTAGCTATCATTTTGGTAACTAACGAGCTATTTCACATCTTTAGAACATATATGGAAGTGCCTCTACTTTAGTCAGACCATTTTGATGTTAATCACTCCTCTGAAATATTGCTGTGAGCATTGAGCAATCACCTGATCAGCAACAGGTCTACTATTTTATGGATTAACATGAAATCTGAAATTATGCCGTATGTTTTTTTTTAATAGTTACAACAAGTAGCCTCGTTTATGTCCTTATGTGTCTCATTTATATTCCGTAATTTTCCGACTATAAGCCGTGGCTTATACATTGATTTTCCAAAATTTCTTCAGCTATGAGGTTAATACAGGGGGGCAGTTAAAGGAACACTTCACGTTTTTTTCATATTAAACTATGTTATTCCCTTAATTAAGACAAGTTGATACATACCTCTCACGTTTCAATGCGTGCACTCACTGGCTCTGGCGCCCGGCGCAACTTTGATAGCACTTAGCTAGCCCAGTTTATTAAAAGGATCCAAACAGAGATGGAGTTAGAAGCGACCAAATACCTCCATGTTTTCCCTATTACAGTTACACGAGTAGTCACACGACCACCAAGTATGGTGAGACAAAATAAAACGTGGTACATTTATAAGCAGGTAAAAGGGATAACTATATTGTGTGGCGGAATAACATTGGGAGCACTTAGACTCTGCGCAGTAATATCCTCACTCCAAAGTGAAACTGAAAGTGCGGAGAGTGAGGATATTACTGCGCCACACAATATAGTTATCTATAACTGTGATAACTCTACCAAATTGCCCGTGCTAGCTCTGTACTGCATGATCAACGAAAAATACTTCTTCCATGGCTTAGTTGACGTATTTTCATTCAGAAAAACACATTTTTTAAAATTTTCGCTGGACTTACACTTTAATAAATGACCAATAACGTTTCCTTTGTTCGCAGGGCCAGGACCCTTCCCTGGTGTTGTGGACCTTTACACTCTAGGCGGTGGCCCGTCAGAACCGAGAGCCAGTTTGCTGGCCAATAAAGGGTTTGTGGTGCTCGCTCTGGCTTTCTACCGGTACAAGGATTTGCCTAAAACAGTTGACCAACTAGATCTCGAGTATTTTGAGGAGGGAATACGTTTCTTGCAGAAACAACCTAAAGTGAGTATCAAAAATACAGTTCACCTTCATGCACATTGTATGATAACAGTGATGCATTTGTTATGCTATATGTTTGGTAAATAATCAGATAAATGTCTTGCTTTTTCCGTTTTGTTGAAGGTGAAAGGCTCTGGAGTTGGCGTTATTTCAATCTCCAAGAGTGGAGATCTAGCTCTCTCAATGGCATCATTCCTGACAGGTATCAAAGCAGCTGTCACCATAAATGGTTGCTGTGCCAACACCCTCTTTCCCCTCAAATACAAAGATATCGTCATCCCTGCTCTTATGGCTGACATAAAGAAAGTAAGCCTGACAGAGCAAGGACTTTTGGATACCAGCAAGGCCATGGCCGATCCAACAGCCAATGAGAACCTGGCCTCTGTGATTCCCGTTGAGCGTGCCCATGACTGCAATTTCATGTTTGTAGCATCTGAAGACGACATGAACTGGGACAGTGTGGCTTACGCGGAACTAGCTGCCCAGCGACTGAGAGACAGTGGGAAGGAGAACTTTGAGATAGTGAGGTACCCCAAGGCAGGGCACTTTGTGGATGTTCCCTTCATGCCCTTCTATCCCTCTGGCATCCATGCGGCAGTGGGTAAAGTGGTGGCATTTGGAGGAGAGGCTAAAACTAACGCACACGCTCAGGTAGATTTATGGGGGAGAGTTCAGGAGTTTTTCCGGAAGCATTTAGACACAGACTACGCTCAGCAAAAAGCAAAGTTATAATACATTAAAAGGCACACTTTATTCTCTCATAATAAACTCATCACCTTTGAGTCTATTACCATGCTGCAGTGAGTATGTGAGTATTATGTTATTAGGGAGCTAATGTGGGTCATTGTTGTGCCCTTGAATTTCCCCTTGGGGATCAATAAAGTATCTATCTATCTATCAAGTGCATGAAACCACATACAGTGCGACACCATATTATAATGCGAGACAAGATTTTTCTTACATCATATGAATAAATTACTTTTTCTGTCAATGTTACCTTTAATTCTGTGTTATCATGTTGGGGTGAGTAGTTGTTAGGGAAGCATATATGGTTCATTGTTGTGAAACCTCGTAATGGGTTGTCATATCATGTTGTGTGACAGGGTTTTCTCATCATACCATGTTATTTATTTGTCATGCTATATATCAAATGTAATTACCTCCGCCAAGGAGGTTGTGTTTTTATCGGGGTTTGTTTGCATGTCTGTCTGTCTCTCTGCCTGTCTATCTGTCTGTTTGTCTGTCTGTTTATTAGCAGTATAACTTATGTTTTCGCTTGGAGGTCTGCGCTCTCGTAGTGCTCCTCTAGTTTTGGAAATGCTATAGTGGACGAGGCACCCGTTTCATATAATGACCCAAATATACCTTGATATACGCTACGATGATGAAAAAAATTGTGATAAATTGACTCACTTAATGAAATCATACACCATTATTTTACACAAACAATGCCTTTTATGTTACACAATATGACATATCTGGTCAGTAACACAACAAATTAGTGAATAAATATAGATTCTAATACAAAACCTAAATAACCACACATATTTTGGGGAATTTAAGTGTAATGTGAGTGGTGGAGTGATTTCCATGTAGTATCAGACCCAGATAAAGAATCAGAAAAATATGGATATGGCTAGCCTAGAAATCTAGACGCACCCTAGCGGCAAAAAATATGTTTTGCCTAGCGGGATGGTCTATGGTCGCACCGTCAAGGCCAAGCCTGCCTTCGGCACAAAGTCAGCCTGTCCAATCAGAACGCTATCTGTGTTCGAGTCCATGAGCCCGCCTTAGCTCACCTTCGGCTTCCGATATTGACGCCAGGGGGCTTAACCATGCGTCCTCGTTCGACGAGTTGGGTGTGAGACGGTGTTGCAAGAACCATAGAGAACAACGAAAGATGGATGAGGCTAACACGGCGCGCTCGTTTGAATCGGCTTTGGAAGAGTTAGACTTGGGCTTTTCTTTGAAGGTTGAGCAGAAAGAAGCACTCAAGTCATTCTTTTTAAAGAAGGATGTATTTGGCGTTTTGTCAACCGTCTACGATTGGTCACAAGTGCTGGCCTATTACGTGCAGAGTAGTTTGAAAGACATCGGTTCATCCCACCCACAGGCTTCAGCTCTGTGAATGGTCTGACTCCAGACAACATTTCTGTAGCCTATAGTTTGGCTTGCCAGGCTAGGATATGCCTGCAACTTTTATGAATAGGCCTACTTTGGACTCAATTGATGTAATGGTCCCAAATATAATTTGCAATCATTATTTGTATATGTTACAAGCTATACATAGGCTCAGTGTTGGGGAGTAACGCATTACATGTAATTGCGTTACGTATTCATTACAAAATAAATGTAACAGTAATATATTACAGTTACTGGAGAAAAATGTGTAATTCAATTACAGGTACTTTTGAAAAATGTTTAAATTACAATTTGCATTACATTTCAATATTGTAAGCAAAACCTTGCAAAGAATATTGTATGTGAAAATAACTGTTTCCCTCCACAGCCATAGTTTGATACGGGACCTTCTGATAGGCTCTATCACGTCTACAGCGCCATCAGCGTAGGCGGGCCTACATGCCTGCCTGTAAACGTGTTATGATAAAGGGGGAAAAAGGCTGTGACCTACATGTATCTGTATGTCAACTCAGATTGATTTTACAGTCAAATTTGGCTTGAGGTCTGACCTTGTGGTGATTATCAATATTATTCTCATAAAAAATGTGATGCTAATTCATGTATTAAAAGGGGCTCAATGCCCATGCTGCCTTGTGCGCTTACAGAACTGCTCGGCAGCCTGGAGACCAAGGCCGAAATCTTCGCATGGATGTGGGGACTATATATATATCGCTAAAAAAAACAGAAAAGTAATCAAAAAGTAATTAGTAACGTTACTCAGATAGTAATTCAAATAGTTACACTACTAGAGGCCTATTACATTTTAAACAGGGTAACTTGTAACTGTAACACATTATATTTCTAAAGTAACCTTCCCAACACCGCGATAGGCTATGCATAGGCCTATCTGTTTTTTAATCTGTTTATTAATGTATTATTATTTTCTTTTTTATTTTACATAGTCATGGAGCTAGCGCTTGTTATAGTGACGAATACATCTATCTGAATCAGACTCTGAGTATATTCCATCCTCCCAAACACATTGTGGAGCAAGGAACTTTTATTTTGAAGGGGAAAAAATTGTTCTGAATGACCTATGATCTCAAACTAGCCTACTCAACTGCAGCCTAAACCAGACCCTCGTGGGCGGAATACACATTTGTGTGATTCTATTTATTTATTTTCGTAACAAAGTAGGCCTAATGATAACGTACTGTCAAAGAGATGTAAGTCGGGGGTTGTACAGAGCTTTTAAAGTTTTACACCTGAAACATCTTACTAGGGTATCTGTTAGGATGTCTACTTCCGATACTGCAGTAGGACTTCATGTTATACCAACGCGTTGTTATTTTGATGAGACAGTACAGGTAATTGTGCGCGGACTCCTTCCTAAACAATCAGTGAAGTTGGTGGCTGAAGCTAAAGATGACAAAGGCATGATCTTCCAGTCGTCTGCAGTCCACAAAGCTAGCGAACATGGAGAAGTGGATTTGAATCGCTCTCCCTCTCTGGGTGGCACATATATTGGAGCTGAGCCTATGGGACTTTTCTGGTCGTTACGCCCATTGACCCCTCACAATAAATTCACATGGTGGGATGCATCAAAGCCCGTGTTAGTGGATGTTAAGGTGGTCAGTCATGAAAATCCTGGGCATGTCCTTGCCAAGGAGACGCACCAAAGGCACTTCATGAAGGAAGGTATCCAACGGGTTGTCGTGACAGACGGTAAAATACGGGGAACCCTCTTTATTCCACCAGGTATGTCACGGTGTTGACCTACTTCATGTAAAGACGGAACAATTTTTGACAGAGATACTCTAATGCATGACGGAATAATTTCAAACTCGATTAATTCTGCATGTAGCCTACAATAAACATATGGCTCAAAAATTCATGTACATCAGGTGCAACATTCAGAACAAACAAAACAAAAAAGAAAACACACACAAGTACATAGGCTACTAGGGCGGATAGTAAATCATTCTGTTACTCTGTTACAGAGTTGCATTGTATTCTTAGAACAACTCTAGATTCCTAATAAGTTTCAAGTACTTGTGCTACACGAATGCCCATATGCGTGTTTACGGCATATGGCCGCTAGGGGCGCTCTCCATTGACAAGAGGTGCCTGAAATTACTGGGAACTTCATTTACAGTTACACTGATCCTTACACTAGTCATGGAATTTTCAAGTCACAGACTATGATTTTGCAGCAAAAGGGGTCTTGCAGGCTCACTATTTACAAAACTGCACTATTTACAATTATTATTTTCATTTTTTATTATTTCCCATTGCACACTAGGCTGGGTATAAACCCTGCCTGATCTGCCAGCAATCCGGATTTCGCCCTGCAGCTCAGGCAGGAAACCTGCTTCCTGCTTCAAGTCCACATCTTCTGGGTCCAATCACAAACAACCTTATCCATAAGGCGCGCCCGGATCTGGTCTGGTTGGTTGCAGGACCATCCAAAGGCGTAGTAGGCATAAAAAGTCATTTGAACTATGCCCATTGATCATGCCTCTTGTGCAGTAGAAATAAAGTGCAGACTCCCCAGACTAATATTCAATCTTAACAGATTGACCTTAGTATGGTGATAGCCAGACTAATCGTGCACTAGATAGCCTACTCATATGTCAAAGTCATGTTTTTGTGTTTCTGCAGCATTGTTTCATGTGTGACCTCTATGGCCTAGCCTAGATAGACTTATTGTGATAGACTTATTGTGTGTGGAATGGCCGACTAACAATTATAAGAAACAAAATAAAAATATAGCTGCAAGCGGCAATGGCGGGCCCGAGCACCTGTGGTGCGGACCCGTGACATTTCGGAATCTAACAAAGCAGCACGTGCATTGTAAAATTCATATTTGATGTGTGCAGACTGTGCACTACTTGTTTTTGCATGTTTTCTACATTGGAAGCACTTGCTCACCTATTGTCAGGTGTGCTGTTTTACATTAATGGAAGTCACTGGGTGGCTTTACAACACAAACATGTAGGGTACAATGATATGGTTTCAAGTTATTTGTTAGAGATGCACCGATAGATCGGCTAGTGACCGGAATCGGCCGATTTTCACGTGATCGGCCATGACCGACGACTGGCCGGTCAGTCTGAGACCTGCCGATTTTATGCCGGTCAAATGCTCTTATACTCTCATAGGCTACGCCATGCTGTTGGAGATGCAAACAAAAGCATTGCCATTGAGCTCACATAGAAAGCAGTTTTATAGTCTGTTCACTTCTGACTAGCTATCATTTTGGTAACTAACGAGCTATTTCACGTCTTTAGAACACTAAACATATGGAGGTGCCTCTACTTCAGTCAGACCATTTTGATGTTAATCCCTCCTCTGAAATATTGCTATTCTCTATCCAAAGTGAGGTGCCTGTTTCAAAGTTTATTGATGGTCAAATCAACCAAAACTAGTCTGTTAATCCATGTCCACAAAGCTTCAATTTACGTATAGCCTATAACCTACAACTTGGCTTGAGGTTACAATGTAATCAGATGACATCTCTCATAAAACCAAGTGATAAAACGGTGCATATTAGATATATCCAAGGCTGTCAATGCGCCTCCAACATCATGGCACAGAGTTTTGAGTGGTCAGTGTGTGAGCATTGAGCAATCACCTGTTCTGCTACAGGTCTACTATTTTATGGATTAACATGAAATCTGAAATCATGGCGTATATTTTTTTTTAAATATATTTATATAGTTGTAACAGCCTCGTTTATGTCCTTATGTGTCTCATTTATATTCCGTAATTTTCCGACTATTAGCCGCGGCTTACTGTATACATTGATTTTGCTAAATTTCTTCAGCTGTGAGGTTAATACAGGGGGGCAGTTAATATGGTGTTAATATGATTTTGTTTCTTTTAACTTGCATAAAACACTGTCCTGCAGCTTATACACAATGCGTCTTTATGCGGGAAATTACTGTGTATTTTATTTAATTTTATGTTTTAGCATGCATGTCTCAGTTCTGCATTGGTGGATTGGTATCCCCTTCTTCAGTAGTTATCTGGTCTGGATCACAAGACTGGCACTAAACAGGGTCTGATTCAGTGTGGTCCAAGTAAGATGAACAGAGGATACTTAAACCCCAGTGGCGGTTGCTGCTCTTTGGAATAAGGGAAGTTCTGATGAAAATGGTCAACTATTAAATTAATATTATTGCTGCTGTATTGTTATTTGAGGGGAAAAATATCCTAAAACAGAATAGACCACACAGTATAGCCTACGTTAGGGTTCTGAGACATGGCAGCTGGCTTGGTTAGAAGAACTAAGCTTACATTTTACCAGTTTTTGGGGGCTAATATACTATTTGGTAGAGTTATCACAGTTATAGTATGTAACTATTCCTACGTTCATCTGCCTTGCTGTTTTATTTTGAATCTCCCCTGGTGGGGAAGGCTGTAGCTCTTGCCCGTGCTAGCTCTGTACTGCATGATCAACGAAAAATACTTCTTCCACGGCTTAGTTGATGTATTTTCATTCAGAAAAACATTTATATCTTTCGATTTTCGCCAGACTTACACTTGACCAATAACGTTTCCTTTGTTTGCAGGGCCAGGACCCTTCCCTGGTGTTGTGGACCTTTACACTCTAGGCGGTGGCCCGTCAGAACCGAGAGCCAGTTTGCTGGCCAATAAAGGGTTTGTGGTGCTCGCTCTGGCTTTCTACCGGTACAAGGATTTGCCAAAAAAAGTTGACAAACTAGATCTCGAGTATTTTGAGGAGGGAATACGTTTCTTGCAGAAACAACCTAAAGTGAGTATCGAAAATACAGTTCACCTTCATGCACATTGTATGATAACAGTGATGCATTTGTCATGCTATATGTTTGGTAAATAATCAGATAAATGTCTTGCTTTTTCCGTTTTGTTGAAGGTGAAAGGCTCTGGAGTTGGAGTTATTTCAATCTCCAAGAGTGGAGATCTAGCTCTCTCAATGGCATCATTCCTGACAGGAATCAAAGCAGTTGTAACCGTCAATGGTTGCTGTGCTTGCACCGTTTTCCCTCTCCATTACAAAGGTACCGTCACCCCCATACTGCCAGCTGATCCAGACAAAGTAATCCTTACAGAGCAAGGGCTTTTGGACATCAGCAAGGCCATGGACGATCCAGCAGCCAATGAGAACCTGGCCTCTGTGATTCCCGTTGAGCGTGCCCATGACTGCAATTTCATGTTTGTAGCATCTGAAGACGACATGAACTGGGACAGTGTGGGTTTCGCGGAACTAGCTGCCCAGCGACTGAGAGACAGTGGGAAGGAGAACTTTGAGATAGTGAGGTACCCCAAGGCAGGGCACTTTGTGGATGTTCCCTACATGCCCTTCTATCCCTCTGGCATCCATGCGGCAGTGGGTAAAGTGGTGGCATTTGGAGGAGAGGCTAAAACTAACGCACACGCTCAGGTAGATTTATGGGGGAGAGTTCAGGAGTTTTTCCGGAAGCATTTAGACACAGACTACGCTCAGCATAAAGCAAAGTTATAATACTTTACACGGCACACTTTATTCTCTCATAATCTTTTCAATCAATCAAGTATTTTTGGCACTCCCACTGCTATCCTTTCTCATGGCCTCCGGGTGGGACACCTTTTACATAAATAGGCCAAAATGAAATGACCTATTTGTCAATAATATTACTTTTAAATCTATGTTACCATGCTGCAGTGAGTATAGGGAGCTAGCATGTGCCAACATGGGTCATTGTTGTGCTATGTACATGAAACTGCATAAAGTGTGATACCATATTATACTGTGTGACAGGGTTTTTATTTTCATTTTCTTATCTGATGTAATGCGATTCATACAATGGCACAATGCAAAATCAGACAACAAGTCCAGTGCAACTTCTTTCGTTTCAGATTCTTTCAAGTTTTCCATCTTCATCAATCTACACACAATACTTCTACATACACACACACACACACACACACACACACACACAAAAACTGGTGTTTGGAGTATTTTGGAAATATATACTGTATATATAAAATAAAAGATAGTATTCAGTATTCAGACCCTTTGTTATGACACTAGCTCTGGTGCATCCTACTTCTGTCAATGGTCTTTGTGATGCTTCAGCAACAAGGTTGTGTGAAGACAGATCTGGGGGAAATTCTGCTGCATTGAAAGTGACCAAGAGGACGGTAGCCTCCATCTTTATCAAATGGAAAAGTTTGGAACAGCTAGCAGTCTTCCTATTGTACATCTGGCCACTCAGCCAAACTGAGTAATCCAGGATGAGGGGCCTTGGTCAGACATGTAACCAAGGACCCAATCTGAATGAGATCCGGAGTTCCTTTGAGAGGATGAGAGAAGCGTAAAGAAGGACAAACATAAGTGCAGCACTCCGCTAATTAGACTTTTATGGTAGAGTGGCCAGAAGGAAGCCGGGACTCAGGAGTTTGCCGAAGAGCACCTGAACGACTCTCGGACCACGACAAGTAAAATAATATGGTCTGATCTGATGAAACAAAGACTGAACTATTTGCCCACAATTCCCAACCTTGGGTGTGGAAGCCGGGCACTGAACTGCACTGATATTTGTCCTTTACGCTTCTCTCATCTTCTCAAAGGAACTCTGGATCTCATTCATAATGACCATTGGTTCCTTGGTTACCTGTCTGACTAGATAGATTTTTTTTTTTAAGAAATGGAGAGCATTCGGTCGAACTCTTTGATGATGACATACAACTCCCCAGTGTTCTTCCATCACTTTGAGTGTTTCTTATCGTTATTCTAAATGCCACTAGTCATGACACCTACAACAGGTAGGCCTAATGCATCAGATACCGAGGAAGAGCACAGAGGAGCCTTATATAATGTATGGGCTCTTGTACTAGAAATGTTAGTTGTCTTTTGTTTGTTCGTGTCTTAAGTTACTGTGCTATATCTCGTGTGTGAGAGCCTGATGTGTGTTTTATGTATAGCGATCACCTAGTAACGGATGCGCTGGCGTCTTTCACCGCTCCGTCTGCCATGCTGTTTATCTGCGGAGCGCTTTGGGTTGCACGTTGTGCAGTGTGCACACAAAAATGCGCTGTATAAATAAAAGTGACTTCATGCGATACACTCAAGTGGGGCTTGTAGACACAGCAGCAAAAATAGGATCCTAAAAATAGGATACCAGTTTTGTTGTCTATGCCTATTTGGACACTGAACAGACATTCCATACATGCGCACAGATTCCAGTAAATTAGAAGCTGATAGGGGAGAGTGAACTGCTGTAACATAAACGAAATAGTTAATTGAGGGATAACAGTCAATTATGTGTCTCTTTTAGGTGATTTAGCCCAGAGCTTTCCCCCACACACACGCGCGCACACACACACACAGAGAGAGTTGTCTCGTCCAATCAAGAGGTGCAATAGCCATACGCATATCCATACTCATATCAATTGTCTAGCACCACTGAACCTTTGTTTGTGCTCGAAACATTGCACTCCCAATTGCCTGGTTAGATATAGCCTAGCGCGTCATCGAAGCCTGCTAATTTTACCAAGAGTCGCAACATATAATAGCCTATAATTTATGGAAACGGCCCCTTTATTTTGCTGCTGACAAGGGCCATAGCAGAATCCAGTCAGCAAGAGGAATTTCTCTCCTCACCGTGAGGTGAATTAGGCGTATTCAGGGCACGTCCGGAGTGACAGTAAATACTGACCAAACATGAACCTTACACAATTTGCAGAATTGCATGTCCCCGTTTGCTTGCAACCACAGAGAAGGCGATTTGGTCGGCGTTACGACAACACGACCCACTATTTTGATTTTATACCTTCCGAGGAGGAGCTCCTTTCTTGAGAGCGCTACCCTCTCTTCTACCAGTCCATCGAATGCCCTCTCTGACGGACAGATGCCCTCGTGACGTAAAGCATTCGGGTGTAGTTTTTACTGAAGAAAACAGACCTCTACTTATTCGCTTCAGCAAACGAACGGCGGCTCCACTTAAGGTAAAGGCGAACTGTCATTTCCTCTTGATTGCACCATGACAAAAAAAAATGCAGATGAGTCTGCAGTCCACTCGTGAGGAGAGGAGGATATCATACTCTAAATCTTCAGTGAGTTCACGACACTGGGATATGGGTAGCTTGGGCAACAGTGCGTAACACGGATATCCAAACGCCTTATCAGTTTCAACAAAATCAGTATTCCATATCCTTGTGGCCTGTTTAGAGCTTCAACAGATGGACTGGATTGACGTTCTCGAAAACCAAAACCTCGCACTTTCACGAGCGAGAAAATTCGTAGCGTAAATTGTAGGGCTGCTCACCTCGGAGCATACACCTTGTAGCCTACCTTGGTAAAGTTTAAATGTTTCGGGTAGCTACCATAGTGAGACAAACCGTTTAGCTTAGTAGTTGCTGAGTTTCACTGAGTGTTTTTCTTATAGGAGATTGTCTTCAGGATCGGCGCATGGTATCGGCTAGAATGGCCATACACTGACGGCGGCATCAGATGATAAAATGGGCTTTTTCATTCGTCTATGTCTTATTTTGGAAATTGATTTAAAATGACAGCATGTTATTGCCAAGGGCATCGATATCTTGCCATGGACTTTTCTTCAGAGAGAGATTTATATCCATGCCAGATTCCGGCACCTGAAAGCATCACCTTTGACAACATGATGCTCTGAACTGATCACATGGGAATACAGACTACTGCTACTCAACTTAAGATAAACCTCAAGCCTAAACTCAACAGTTAGTTTTTTTTTAAATGTAATGCAGTTAACGAAGCTAAAGTGAAAGATGGACGTGGACAACTTTGGAAGATGGGATGCATCTGGCGAAAATGGGACGGCCAACCTCACCGCTTCAGCCAATACCCAGATAAAAGTATCAAACACCTCGTTCCAGATGGAGGAAATACATTCAACTGAGGTGACACGTTTGGAGAACCGTTACTTCATTCAAGAACAAACCTACCGAGACTTCACCACTACCGTACAGATTCTTATCCTTATCGGGTCTCTACTGGGTAAGGCAATGGCTAGGGAATTACAACACAAATGTGTTAAATTCATCATTCTGTTCACAGGTTCACGAGTTACGCATATAAGCCTCTCATGCTTCAGTGTCATTTACCTTCACTGCAACGCACATGACTTGTCCATTTGTTTTAACTGTTCAGAAAGTATTTTACCACATAATGGGATTTTATTGTCACTTGACAATAATGTTATGCTTCTCATCCAAACTATAGTGAAAATCAGTTGGCCGAATAATATTTATTGCTGGTGTTGAATGGTTTGTCCTCCATAAGGACATACTGTCTGCAGGGATGTACTAATATACAACCTCAGACAGGCATATTTCAAATAGATCAGACCATAGCCACAATCATAAAGCCATTCAAAATCCTGATCTTACCCAATCCTGGTCATACCAATGTATCCAATATTGAATCATTAACACATAAGCTTTTCATGTTCTTATTCCAGATAGCACAATTTTTCTCATTAGACTCTCCATATAGGTCTGGTTCAATACTGTGTGTTTGACATTCTATTGTTGCATGTTTTTTTCTAGACATACACATGATAGGTGTTAAATTCCTTGTGCTATAGGTAGGGGATTTCCCACAGAGGGCGATGAACAGCCAAGCCTATATTACATTGCGCAGCATGACACGAGATTCAATGACAACACACAATTGGATTGTAAATGCTACTCTAAAGTTGGTCTCTTAGGTATACTTTCGGATATGTAGCCTAGTGATTTTATTCAGCTATCTTATTGCTGGCCTTAGGCCTACAAGGCTGATGAAGGACATCATTCGAGACATTTCATCTGTCATAATGACTCAATTACTAGACACAGCTCAGCATGAATTACTTTGAGCAGAATATGTAATTTGATATCAGTATTTTTATGAAGATAATACTGCTCAAAATCACTAAATAAGATATAATTTTCTTAGCTGAACTTATTGCTTGACCAAGTAAATTGAAAAATGTGACAAACATCTTTCCCTTGTTTCCTTTTCATTAAATAAATGAATTTCATTGTTGAAGAATATACTCAACACATGCTTTGAAATCATGGCCTTTGAAACGTTATCATAGCATTGCTGTTTACACAAGTTCTGTAATACACCGACTGTGGTCTCCACAGAGTTACCTTTATTGCTGGCTGGCCACTCAAACATTGACACATCCCATGGCAATGAGACAAGAATGACTCAGACAAAGTGGATATGTGGATGTATTTGTTGGCCCTGCAGTGTCACTGCAAAATAGCCTGTTCCGGACATGATTTTTGAACTGAGGATGACCACTGGATTTGTCATATAAGCTGTATGTGTTTTGCAAAGGCTGGAAAAGTAGGCTACTGAGATACAGTACCTAGCATGGTTATACTAAATATCATGACATAAGACACTTTGTTCTTGCCAGA
The DNA here is from genome assembly GCF_963854185.1 of Sardina pilchardus. Lineage (NCBI taxonomy): Eukaryota > Metazoa > Chordata > Actinopteri > Clupeiformes > Clupeidae > Sardina > Sardina pilchardus. The sequence continues at coordinate 16,207,583 of NC_085005.1, read as the reverse complement.
ATATGTTGCACATGAAAAATGGTTTCTGATGGGCAAACAATGAAAAAGAACAAAATATATGTTACGTCATTGTAATTTTAAAGACGCATTTAATTCCCTTTTAGCCTAAGTGGTGGATGTGTTTTGTGTCTTCTTAGCTCAGAGGAATTTTCGATTTGTTGTTTACTTCTGAGGAGCTAGAAATACATTACCTGTGTTGGTGTGAAGAGAATAGAGACTATTTTCTGACCATGTACGGTATTTTGCGGTTTCATTGGCCTACAGAGGATCTTGTTTTGAGAGAACATACATCACCAGTCATACGTGCGAGCGCATTAAGAAACCAAGTTAGCAGCCAATTAAGCAGCCGCTTCATCAGATGCCAGAATAACAAAATCACATTCAGAGCACCTGGGCAAAGTTGACCTTATGTCAAGAACTGAGTCATACTTTGTGTTTACCCCCGGCACTCTGAATAGTGTCTTTTCACAGCAAATCACCTCTGACGCTGGAATCATAAGAATCAGACTGCCCTTCAGAATATCAGGCGGTTCTCTTGAAGAGGACAGAGGTGATTTGACAGAGAGAACTGGGCAGAGGAGTGAAACAGGAAACAGCCTGTACACAGCTAAGAAGAGTTAGTGTTTCAGTGCTTGACCAAAGTCATTTTAACCTCTGTTAAAGTGTATTTAGAACAGTTCTGAATGTTTCCACGATCCAAACGTCACATGTAGAAATACTGAGCTGAGACAATCGTGCATAATACGTAGCAACTTTCACCCCAATCCCACCCAGTTTTCTCCCTCACTGGGGGTTATTGTGTTGAAATGGTCTATTACCTCTGATGTTGCATGTTCATTCCGTCTTACCCACACTAGTGGTTAACGTTGAATAGATGGACACATTTTTTAACTTTCCGTCACTAACGTGTGTTTTCTAAATGACACACAACACAACAGAAAGTGTAGGCGGAGAGAGAGAGAGAGAGAGAGAGAGAGAGATTTCCTGCTGCCCTGCCACTTTGCTCTCAGAAAAGAAAACAGATCTACATGCACCGACATAGAGGACAGAAAAGATTGTCAGGTTTGAGAAAATATGCTCTTAGCAAAAGTGGGTCAGGTACCGATCCCCAGCCTCTCACCTTGCTGGATGCACCCATTGAGTGTGTTTTTTTGCGCCTCTTTTTTACCTTGACCTCTGCTGTGAGTAACCATCACTAAGTGCTTTTTCCATCAAAGAAGGTAATGTTGGTGAGACGAGAGGGATTTCTGTCGGAGTGTCACTGCTAGGGCATAGAAATGGCCAGAAATTCAGAGGCATGCTTTCACCCTCCTTTCACATTATACAGGTAGTAGGGGCGTACTTGGAAGTGATTCAAAGCCTTTCCAGGAGATGGAAAGTAATGATGTGTTTCGGGATTTGAGGCCCGGGGTTTGGGCAGGTGTGAGGTTTACTGGGTCAGTGTAACCTTTTGGATTTAGGGACATGCAGAGCTTGAATGGAAAGCTGGCTTTTCACCTCTTTCACCAGGAAGAAGCTGTGGTGTGTGTGCTTGTGTGTCTGCTTGTGTGTGTGTGTGTGTGTGTGTCTGTGTCTGTGTGTGTGTGTGTGTGTGAAATGCCACAGTTGATTTGACCTCAACTCCAGTGGCATCTCAACTGTGCTCTTGCACTGAATTGGACGGTGTCACCCACCTCGACCCTGGGGTGAGCATGACGTGACGGGCCTAGTGGAGTCGCTATGGATTCTGAAAGCAGCAACACACAAACAATGTCAATTGAGACCTCACACATATTGATCTTCTTTCTCCACAACTAATGGGTTTCTCTCTCTTTCTCTCTCTCTATATCTCTCTCTTTTTCTCTTTCTCTTTTTCACTCTCTCTCTCTCTCTTTCTCTCTCTCTCGCTCTCTTGCCAGGCCACGCTGCAGTGCTGTGGTGCACCTGCTACACCAACGTCTTCAAGTCCGTCACCGGGCGCTTCATCAAGAACCTGGCGTGCGCGGGCATCTGCGCCACTCTGGTGTGCGTGCCCTTTGACCTGGTGCTGGGCAGCAGCCCGCTCTGCTGCTGGTGGCTCCGCGTGCTCTTCTTCTGCAAGGCCGTCCGCTTCCTGCAGCGCCTCTTCTGCTCCGTCACCGTGCTCAGCTTCACCGCCATCGCGCTGGACAGGTGGGTGAGTCGGCGGGGGAGGCTTCTGAAGCCGCGTGGCGCGCGGACGGCGGACGATTTGCTTGACGGCCGTCCCATCGCATCTCAAATGTCTAGATTAGTTTAGGTTTGTCGCGCTGTCGCTGGTGATGATTTCACCTGCAGTTGCTACAAAGGCGCTGAATTGCGGTAACATTTTGTGGTCTCTCGTCTATACATTGCAGCTGGTCTCTTCCTGTCCGAATGCGGTTGCGTCAGCATCCTTAAAAAATAACACCCCCTCTTTACAGTGTTGCCTCAGACACCTGACAGACAGGCTGAATACACATTACACAGTGTACTGTGCTTATCCAGTACTAACAGTATGATTAAGAAGACCACATGTGCACGGCAGTAAAGGGTGTCACATGTACATAGCATTAAAGGCTAGCTTAATTGCTAGAAAGATCCAAACCCAATGAATCTGTGGGGATCTCCCATAGCCGTCGTTTTTACCCTCCAACTCCCTCCGATCCCACTGGGGCCCTGCAGGACATAGCAAGAATAATCGATTTAGCTTGTGGTAGAGCTCGAGCAGTCACGTCCAGTTTTTCCATTAAGGCGAATGTCTAGCGGCTTCCCACTGAGAGGAACCAAAGACCATGCGCTCCCTTTCCTTACCCGCTCCCTTCCCAGCTACCAGCTCCAAGGGCCCTGCTTCCATAGCAACGTGGGCTGCTACATCCCCTTCATCAATTCATTGAATAATTTATTTCATGGGGCTGGGGGCTGGGAAGAGACCCCCACTCCCCCCCCACCCCAAACACATATCCTTCTCCATTACTGCTCAATCTGTTTATCTTGTGTTTCCTTGGCCTTTCTCTCACCTGTGAAGACAGGAAATCACTGTGATAATGGCATCATGCTATTAGTAACATGGCTGGAAGTCCTTGACATTCGTCATATTGCCACATCTATGCATTCATTCATTCATTCATTCATTCATTCATTCATTCATTCATCCATCCATCCATTCATTTATTCATCCATCCATCCATCCATCCATCCATTCATTCATCCATTCATTCATTCATTCATTTCTATATGTAGTAAACTGTTTTCATTCAATGTGGATGTCAAAAGAAACACACGTGTCCAAACACAGTCAGCAGCACACAAGGAAGCATACTCAAACTGTTCATGACTTGTTAAAAGAGCCTGTTAAAACCCTTTTGTTTAGGCAACAGATAGGGGAAAATGTTCAGATCACTTTAAAAAAAAATCAAATATTTATATTAATGCATGGCTGTTCTCAGGTTCTTATCTTGGGATCATGTCACCCGCAAATGTAAAAACCCTCTCAAGGCAATTTTTTGTGTGTCAATTCTACAAAGATGACCACTCTCCCACATTTCTCATATCTGCTTCTGTCCTTATTTTTTTCCTGTAAACTGGATAGCCTAATCTTAGAATTTTGTTTGAATAAAAATGTCCCTAGATTACGTAAGCAATATTTATAGAGATTCTATTATTGGGCCGCTAATATTAGAATTCTAAAATGTTGGCTCCAACATGAAACTGTAGATCCCCTGTCTACTTGAGTAACTATGGAGTAATTTTCTACTAAACCAGTTTCATTGAAGGCTACTTTATCCTCCGCTTCTCTGTAGGAATGTACTTGTAAGAACTTCTCTTAACATTTTGGCTCTATTCAAACGCTGTTTTGGTTTACAGTCTTTCTCCATCCAAGCTCCAATAGCTGCTACTTTCCCAACCAACTCTGGTAGACAATGCTTTTTCAATTTTGTCCAATCAAGGCATAGTATCATTTCAAGATTTAGGAACACCTTTGCATCCTCACCAATTCACAACAATTCTCACTCCCTAAATATCACTTTTTTAGATACCTACAAGTTTGTGATTTTGCTCGCACAACCTTCCCCAATTTGTCCCCAAACCTTCCCCAAGTCAGTCACCTCTGGATAGGTTTTTCAAACCTTCATTGAAAGGGTTAGGGTTTGTTCCAGATATTTAGAATCAAATCCTCTCTCTTTGTCCAGTTCCACTGGATCCCATAAGAGCCTTGTGGCAAGAGGATTTGGGGATGAAATTCTTAGTCGTGTGCATAAATCTTCAATACTGTATGTGCGCGCCATGTCCTTATTCAGCACAAAATTGTGCACCGCACATGTTACACTAAAGAGAGGCTGACTGAGATCTATAAAGATATTTCTCCAGAATGTGATGTAAGCAAACTCCAGCCAATCTAATTCTAATCTAATCTTGAATTTCTCCTTGGGGATTGATAAAGTATCTATCTATCTATCTATCTATCTATCTATCTATCTATCTATCTAATTCATACCTTATGGCTCTGCCCATGTCTGTGATGCCCAACTACTGGACGGAGATTTTTTAAAACCATTTCAGACATAGTGGAAGACAGGATCGAGCAGAATGCTCTCACTGCATACTTTGGTTTCTCTTCCTGTGTACCTCCCCTATCAAAATCTAGTTTTGGCCTTTGTCACCTTATTACCGAGAAGACTAATTTCAACTAAATGGAAATGAATCCTCATTACTGATTTTGGGAGGTTATTGTGTTTTGGTTTGCTTTGATTTGTTGTTGTTTATTTCATTTTGTGTATTTAAGCAAAAAAGGAAAATTGTTTTTATACATGTATTTTTCTGCTTTTGTATGCAAAACAATATATGTTTGGAAATGAAAAGCAAACCTGGGAAAATAGAAGCTCTGAGTCTGAATTCAGGCATTGGGCCAGGTTATTTAAGATTTGCACTGTTTGTCAGTTGCTATCATTTTGACTTGTTTATGTTTCTTGTTGTTTTGTTCAGATACTACTCTGTGTTGTACCCTTTGGAGCGGAAGATATCTGATGCCAAGTCCAGAGATCTGGTCATCTACATCTGGGTGCACGCCGTGGTGGCGAGCGTGCCCGTGCTGGTCGTCACCGACGTCACCGACATCTACGCCACGTCGTCGTGCCTGGCCGGGCCGAGCCACTCGCTGGGCCACCTGGTGTACGTGGTGGCGTACAACGTGACCACGGTGATCGCGCCGCTGGCGGCCGTCTTCCTGGCCATGGTGCTGATCCGCCGGGCGCTGAGCGCCAGCCAGAAGAAGAAGGTGATCATCGCGGCGCTGCGCACGCCGCAGAACTGCATCGCCATCCCGTACGTGTCGCAGCGCGAGGCCGAGCTCCACGCCACGCTGCTGGCCGCCGTGCTGGCCTTCACGCTCTCCGCCGTGCCCTACGCCGCGCTGGTGGGCTACCAGGTGCTGGTGCTGGGCGCCCAGGCGGCGGCGGCGGCAGGCGCGGGCGCGAGCGAGGGTGGCGTCGGTGGCGCCGGTGGCCCGGCGGTGCCCGCGGCTCTGTGGCTCACGGCCGCCTGGGTGCCCAAGCTGTCGCTGCTGACCAACCCGCTGCTCCTGCTCACCGTCAACCGCTCGGCGCGACACTGCCTGGCCGACCTGCTGGCCCGGGCACACCGCCGCTGCAGCCGGCGCAACGCCGTGAGCACCGCCGGACTCGGGGAGGCGGGCGGCGCGGGCGGCGGCGGAGGGGGCGGAGGTGGCGCGGGGCTGGGCGGCGAGGCGGCCGCTCGCTCGGGCAGCCAGCTGCTGGAGATGTTCAACATCGGCCAGCAGCAGATCTTCAGGCCCAGCGAGGAGGAAGAGGAGGACGAGGAGGAGGAAGAGGAGGACGAGGAAGACGCCAGGCGCGAGATCCCGTCTGTCGGCTCGGGAGGGTTCCAGCACCGATTCGATGAGACGGCGGCGGCGGCAGCGGCGATGGCAGCGGCTGGCAGCTCGGGGAGAGCCGCGGGTTCCGTGGGTCCAGAGCTGACCCAGCAGCACCAGCACCACCAGCTCCACGCCGCCGCAGGGGCGCGAGAGGCCGGCCTGCCCCTGCCCAAGTCCTCCCCCGTCCAGCACTCGTGCGCCTACTCCTCCTCCCAGGTGGCCCCCGCCACCCCCACCGACCCGGAGGAGGCCACCCAGTTCGGGTTCGGGCCGTTCGAGCTGCCGCCGCAGTGGCTGCCTGAGACGCGGAACAGCAAGCGCCGGCTCCTGCCCCCGCTGGGGAACACGCCGGAAGAACTCATCCAGACCAAGCAGCCGCGCGCGCGACCGGAGCGCCGCATCAGCCGCAACAACAAAGTCAGCACTTTCCCCGTCGTGGACCCCTGAGAGGGAGACTACAGACCCTCAGACAGCACCCCACTGCCTGAAACAATTGACTGCTACAATGATCTGAAATAAAAGACATTATAGACTGATCGTCTTGTGTGCCAAAACCACCAATCATTGCCAAACTCATTTCGCCGTTTCTATCTTGTGCTCTTTCGCCCCCTGAAGAACTCCTTTTCTATGTATTTTTTCATCCTGAGGAGTGGATTGATTTCTACCGATACCCAGACTGCTGGATGATGTCTGAGCATTTTGTTTGTGCACTGTTCAAATTAACGAGATCAATAGGACCAAGCTGATCCCCTGACACTGACCAAATCTGCCTATGTTGTTTACGTGACAAGCATGGAAAAGAGGATGCATTTTGATCTTATTTGAATCTCAGAAAACGCACAGTAACCAGTCATGTTCTAGGTCTAGGACATAATCAGAAAACAACAAATCATTTGATCTTACGATCATCTCAAAACTTTCGGTCGTCATTACTGTATCTGTCTGAATTGTACTGTGCAATATATCCAGTAATGTCTCAGAGTGGAAAACATCAAGAAAAGTTTGTATCTACTATTGCTGACATGGCATAGTGTAGCACCTTGAGCCTTAAACCTGGACCTGGCTATGCAGGCACAAGAAGTATAGCATATGCCCTCCGACAACATTTTGCTTGGACGGTTCAGTTGTAAATCCAGCAGTCTGTGATCATGAATGAGAATATAATGATAATTGTTTTATAAGGTCTGTGAACTCCTTGCTCATATACCCGATAGGTGTATAACTGTATGAAGTTTATAGTGCAGAGATTTTGCTTTTGTACATCTTGGACAAAAAAGCAACGATTTCTAAATACATAAATGCACTAAGCTCTTATTTTGCATATAGCATAGAAAAATACCGATAAACCGGTTTCTCTCAAGGCCATGAATTATAATTCATTCAAATTAGTCATTCAAATTCATTCATCATTCAAGTGTTTAACGATGTCTTTACATGAATTTGTCTCAGCATTGCAATTAAATGAAGAAAACATCTGTGACCGTGGCTCACACCATTGAGTGCAGTGATATACAGTATCATGCCCCTGAAGAATCATCTATCTCTGCCCAGGTTAGGAGCGTTTGTTTCTGTGTGTACAGTATCTCGGAGTCCTTTTCGGCATTCACAGCGCGTGGAATGGAGGGGAGAGACACACTGCTACTGTGAAGCGAACATCAGAGAAGTGTCTCATCTCCCTCAGATAGGGAATTCTGCTCGGAAACAATCCACACACGAGCAATACTGCCACAATGAAATCTCTCTCCCCCCTGTTGATTGTATCCACTCATGGTGATAACTCTTGCCATATTTGGGTTGTTTTTATTCTGCCCTGTTCAGAGCCTGCTGATAGCGTTACAGTGAATCAGACGAACTTTTCGATCCATGTTGGAGGGATGGTTTTATTAGTGCAATTGAACCACTAAGAGTGTCTGCATTGAAAAAATAATTGGAAATAATATGTTTATATTCATCATCAATAAGTAACAATGACTTGTTTCCAGAACGAGAAGAAAAATGTATTCTGTAAAAGTTTCAGAAAGGTGCTTTAAAAATTGGTAGTTTTACTCTGAAGCGAAGGCTGTAGTGCTAATGTCGTGTTGTTTGCACTCACACAGGCGTGAAGAGAAGCCTGTTCGACTACAAATATTTGTTTAGCTGTAAAGCCACCCACTGCCAATGACAGGATGCTGTCCTCCCATGCTCTGGCACAGAAATAGATGCAAGACATCTCTTTCATCCATCATCTACATCTACTGTAAGTCCAAACAACAATGTGCATTATTTATTTAGAAGCACAAACAATGAAAACAAATAAATCTCCTAGTACAACGTAACATTTTTAGGGTTCCGTGTTTAAAATGTTCCTATAGTCAGAAGCAGACATATCATCTATGTTTGCTTCTGCACTTTTCATTGTGAAACAGATGCATCTGGATCTGCAATTTAGCAACATGGTTTTTTTTTTCACAGAAAAATTAATCACAGCAACTATACCCAATCAAGAGTCCTCACCAATGAATGCACATAAGATTTTCCGTCCTGTCATATTTGAAATACATCTTATTGTCAATCGCAATTGAGAGCAGTTTTTCCATGCATTTTGCACAATTTCTTTTTCAATTGACAAATCCATACCATTAAGTGCACATTTTAAAGCACTTGCCATGAAGTCAACCAGTCAATTAAGCCATTGTGGTGAGCAGAGAGGGGGGGGGGGGGGGACTTTGATCCACAAAGTGCTGCTCTACACTAATACCCTTCCTGGGGTCATATTATCTAGCATCACACTTGCAGTTTCCCAACAGCCAGTGTGTGAAAGGGTAAACAAAACCTGGAACCTTTATGATACCCAACCCAAGCCTTAGGCCTACTAGTGTCTCCCTAAGCATCTGCTCCTCTGGAAGCGACCGGCGGAGTCATGTCTGACAATGAGAAATAGTCAGTGGAATGAGCGGCTTGTTGAATGACCTCTGTGTATAAAATGTGCGATATAAATAAAGTTGACTTGACTTGTAACCAAAGATCAAGTGTGCAGTTGGACTGCATTTTCTACATGCATTCTTATGTAGGCCTATGTCATGTTCTATTTTGAATTGGTAGATGTAAACACTTCATGATGACAGATGAAGGCAATTCAAATCTTCCCACCGGAACTCAGATTGGTATGCTATAGACACAGCTAGATTTTCCATGAAACTCATGATTCATATTTGTTTAAAAAATCTTTCCCAATCCGAGTCAATCTGAGTGTTCATGTCAGACCATGAACACAAACACCATTCTTTACCTTCAGTGGTGGTGGACAGTGAATATCAGGACACGCTTGGTGTCACTTAGGGAGGCTTGTGGGACACTTGGACACTTAGCTCTATTATATGATCTCGTTTGTAGCATAATTAGCCATTTACTGTGAGGGCCCGATTTTCATGTCAGCCATCGGAGAATGTCAAGAGTATTAATGGGGCAGGTTTCCCATAGCAACAAGTCCGGACCAACGCACAATGTGCACACATGCCCTCGTCTAATTAGCCTACTGAATGGTGACATTCAATAAAAAAGTATTTCTCTCCTTGCTGTCTTGAAGAATGAGAGAAAAGTGAAGGAAATGCAGCTAATAAACAAAGAACGCAACAAAGAAAGAAACCCTTTTAATGAGTGCTAATCTTCTTCACTAATCTTTTGTATGACAGCACAGAATGTGGACTTAGCTGAAACACATGAGAAGGAAGTGATCAATGCATCAGCAACAGGGTGGCCTGTGAGCGGACATCCTTGTCACAACCAACCTTATTAGCAATTGTTGTAATTTTTGTAATGTATTTATTTGTATTAAAGGCAAATATCCATGTAAATATCCATACTTTAGGCTACAGTATGCTTCCAATCACTACAAGCTGCATATCTTTAGCAACAAAGGAGAAAGATAGCCTACATGCGCAACAAACACCATTCGCCGCTAATCTACTTTACAGTCTAGGAATCAGCAAAACATTTCATAACAAGGCTTAGCTTGTGAGGCATGTCAATGAAAGGGTGATCAGGCCCCGCCATAGTTTTAAGCAGACTGTATTGAAGTAGGAATGTGTTTTCCATCCCATTGGCGTCATACTAAACCAGATTGTAATGTCTTGGCCGTCATCATCAGTGGGATTTGAGAAGGCTAAGTCATAAATCTAGGATTGAGGTGAAAAAAGTAGAACAGTTACGGTGGGATTTGGTGTATCGTGACTTCTGGGGTGATGTTTAATTAAAGGGCCTTTTTTTCCCTGATTGGCCGAGAGGGGATAGGTGAACAAACTGTTATGTTATGTGCCTGATTGATTGATTTGTCTTGTGAAATGGACTGGTCTATCTTTTCCCTCACTGATACTTTTCAGAACAACCCATTGCACAACACATTAGCTTTTAGAGCAGAGTTTTTAAGCACTATTCATTGATGTTAGCGTTTTCAGGCATGACATGGAATAGCCCGAGAATAACAAATAAGAGTCAAAAAGCCATTGATCATGAGCCTTTTAAAGTGAATGGTGTCAGAGCCGCTGAAAGTTAATTGATAATAAGCTGAGAGTGGTGTAGTGTGAGTGTAGAGTGGTCACTTGAGGCTGGCAGAGAGGCATAACATCAAACAGCTGTAGAAGAAATTCTGAGGCAGAATCAAAGACCTTAGAGTGGAACACTCTAGAATCTTTGGTCAGAACAGCAATCACTTTGCATCATTTTCCAGATAAGCTTTCTCTCACGACACGACATGGCACGACTCAGTGTCAGTGAGTGTAGATGAGGTCAGAATTCTGAAAATGGCAAGATTAGGCTGTTATCAAAAAGTGAACAATTTGTCTGAATGAACCTATCATCGAACACCGAAGAGAGACCGAAGTCTTGCAGGTAGTATTATGCAAGTTCCTTTCGTTAACAGTTAGCATTTCTGTTATTTCTGTCATAGATAGGGAAAAAAGGGGTCTGAAAAGAGTCACTATTTCACTCCTGCTCTCATTGTGCACGTTTGCTCATTGATTCCAAGTAAGCAATGGGAAAGTAGGCTGTTCAGTTACTCATATTTTCAATCTATCCACCTTGAATGACGCTGATGCACCATTTGAAAATTGAATATGCACTTATGCAGCTTTAAAATAGACTGGTATAATTGCACGATTGCCTCGGCTGACTGAACTTCAGGAGTAAAATGTGATACTCTTGTATTGTATGTTAGTGGTGTAGTTTATTCCTCAGGTCTGAAGGCACAGGATTATTTAATTTGTGGGGTTGCCTGGCAACAGATAACCCAGTTGCTTCAAAGCCCAAGCCATGCATAATAGTTGACTTAATTGAAGGTAGTTTTCATTGGGCTCCAGCCTTACCGATAAACTGTTGTGTTTGCAGACTCCAGATGCTACATAATAAGCTATCATTGTGACACATACCCCCCAAAACATACACACACACACACACACACACACACACACACACACACACACCATCCACCAAAATCTAGACCAGTGCTAGCACACTACGGCTGAGGTCCAAAGATATCTTTAGTGTGCCTCTGAAATGTGTTACCAAACGTTGAGGCGCACATAGAGCAAATCGTGTTGGTGTTTGCCATAGTCATTGTTCTCTGTTTAATGCAATCCGTTTATGCACAGGGCCAGCCAAACAAACCAGTGTGCTTGTGGAACAATGGATTTATTCTGTCATGTCGCTCCCCCTCGCAAAATAACCTGCTTGTTTATTCAGGGCTTGAGCACAAAGATGGAAATAAAAGCTGTGTTTCAGATTTGCTCTGTGGAATTGAAACGCTGGGGGAGAGACGGACTGTGAAATGTGTTTGACAGACTGATCATCCTATTAGAGGTCCACTATGGTCTGTTTCATTTCTGAAATGGGCAGAGTGGGCTATGGGTCGCCCGCCAGTACCTTTGTCTTGGGGATTCGGGCAAAGGTATTATTGGTTGGTGTTCATGGTCTGACATGAACACTCAGATTGACTCAGAGGAAATCGGATTGTACAAAACCCGTGTGAACAAACTTGGGAAAGATTTATTTTTAAAATAAATATGACTCATGAGTTTCATGGGAAATCTGTTGATACTGATCTGAGGGGGGGAAGTTTGAATTGCCTTCATCTGTCATCATTAAGTGTTTACATCTACCATTTCAAAAATAGAACATGACATACATAAGAATGCATGTAGAAAATGCAGTCCAGCTGCACACTTGATCTCTGGTTACAAGTCAAGTCAACTTTAGCAAACAGGAATAGCTAATAAAAGCATGCAGCAGAAGGACAATAGTCCAAGAATAGTTTCAAAATGGAAGAATAAAAAAGAATAGAAAGGAATGTGTACAAGCATAAAAGGACAATAGTTAAAAAGTGCTTAAAAAGTAACAATTAAAACACAAAAAGCAACATAAAATGATTATACAAGTCAAGCACCCAATGAAAAGCAGCACTCTCGAAGCAGACCCAAACCGGCAAGTGTAGCACAGTGTAATGTTGTGTATTGTATTTTTGTGAAAGCCTTTGTGGTTGGATGCCAGCTGAATAGTCTATAATACCATGTGAAACACCAACCTGCTAAGGCCACAGCTTTCAGCTGTCTCATTAGTAAATCATTCTTCACTGATGTGCATACAAACACCCAGCATTATGTTTGCCTGGTGGCGTGTCACCCAGTGTTACCCAGATGAGCCCCCTTCCCAAATACGGCGTTTTTTTATGTCTCTTCTAAGAATAGAGTTTGACGGTCACTCGTTATACAACCCTCTTCCTCCACTGACGAGAGTCTCTTAAATGGGAGTCTTGCAGGCTTTTAATCGTCAATTTCCTTCCTACCCCCCCACTGATTGCCTCCACCTGATCAATCTGGCCCCGAAGTGCCCTTGGGGGTCTCTTAGTCACCCTCCTGGTAACAGTTGGAGGCGTATTAACCACTCTTCCAGCATCCTAATCCATTTTCCCATCTCTCTGGAACCCCTTTCAGCAATCCCTTCATCTCTCCAGCTAGCTGTCCATCCAAAGGGGGCTTGATGGCTTGGATGACTACTGCAAAGGCCTGTAATAGTGCAGTAAAGTACCCCCCCCCCCCTTTATAGATGTGAAGCAGATCTAGAGACATGGCTCTTTTCAATGTTGTTGTGCTCACACTTCGGTTTAAAATGTTTCCTTTCTATTCTGAGAGAGATCTCCATGGGACTACTGCAGGTATAAATAAACACACACACACACACACACACACACACACACACACACACACACACACACACACACACACACACACACACACACACACACACACACACGCACACACACATATTGACTATTCTGTTTCATCCTTCGTCTCCTTAAAGCCGCAGATAGTGAATGACTGGGGAGGGACAGCGGGAACCGCAGGGGGTTGCCAGGCTCCAGAGACGAGCCCCATTCTCACCCGCAGTCTCATACGAGTTTACACGACTCTTCCGCTGGGAGTGTGTGTGGGTGCGTATCTGGCAGAAGGGATGTGAGACACTCATAGCAGTCATGTGTTGTCTCTCATCTCACAGTAACTCTCTGTCTCTCTCTCTCTCTCTCTCTCTCTCTCTCTCTCTCTCTCTATGGCTATGGCATTCTTTGGATGTGCTTTCCCATAACAGGCCATCTGCAAGGGCAGTAAAGGACCTTGGCTGCTTTGTTTTCTCCATGAATGATGGCGCTCTGTGACACGGTGTCTGAAGCGACCTGAAAAGTGATTCATAATTACATGCACGGCCCACCATTTCCATTGCCGATGCCATTGTACTGCCATTATGTTAAAGTTAAAGTTGAAGTTGGCTGGTATGTAGCAGAGGATTTTAGTACATGTACTGTCCACCATTATCATATCACCAATGCCATTATATTGGCATTATGGAAGGCATAACGGCCGACAAGGTGACCTGTTTGATGTATATAACGGCTTGGTGGAGGTTTAGAACTTCAGCGACGTGCGATATACTGCCATTAACTTATAGTCAAAGTTGAAGTTGACTGATATGTAAGCAGAGGATTTTATCCAAAGTGACACAGACTCACGGCGGCAGGAATCGAACCCTGATCAGCCGATCGTCAGTCGGTGATGTTACCATGGATCCACCACGCCCACATTATACTGTCCGCTATTATTTTGACCAAGGTGGATGCGCAGACCGGCTGACTGATCGACTGGGTGCGAAGACTGATTGAGTATGTGCATGTTTGGGTATGACCGACTGATTTAGATTGTGGAAGCGTAAGGCCATGCGCATCCAAGGCCAAGAGTTGGATGGGTGCAGGATCCAGTATGCTCAAGCTCAAAACGGCACACAATAATAATAATAAAGAAGATTATGAATGGGAGCTATTTGGTGTGCAGATCTCTTTTCCTCCAGTGAGTTAGGTTGTGGCACCTCTGGGTCTGACATCTATTTCTTATGGCACCATTGTGTGTGTGTGTGTGTGTGTGTGTGTGTGTGTGTGTGTGTGTGTGTGTGTGTGTGTGTGTGTGTGTGTGTGTGTGTGTGTGTGTGTGTGTGTGTGTGTGTGTGTGTGTGTGTGTGTGTGTGTGTGTGTGTGTGTGTGTGTGTGTGTGTGTGTGTGTGTGTGTGTGTGTGTGTGTGTGTGTGTGATTACAGTATAATTGGTAGGTTGGTTGAGTGTGTCCAAAAGTCCAGCATGCAAGTGCTTCACAGCACTTGATGGGAGAGGAGAATAATTAACCAATAGGAGTATTTACATGGTTTTGAAATAAAAGCCATTTCAAGCCTCTTTGAGTGCAAGAGAGAGAAAAAAGAATTACAGAGACAGCGAGAGAGAGAGAGAGAACTCACTCTCTTCAGTTACTGAATGGAGATGGAAAGTATCACCATGGCAACCCACTGTCTCCCGAGGCTCTGTTGTGATCTTGGCCAACAGACTAAGCTCGTACATTGTTGGAGTAGTAGGCTTGGCAACTACAGAAGTTGATCGATGGAAATGATTATGGTGAGAAAACAGTCAAATTAATCTCAGTGGTGTTATTACGAGGCTATAGAGTAGTGTGTGTGTGTGTGTGTGTGTGTGTGTGTGTGTGTGTGTGTAGTAGTAGTAGTAGTAGTAGTGCTCCAGCTGGCAGTGTGAATAAGCACATAGAGAATTATCTTTTTATTCAAAATAATTCTTTAAAATCTTTAATGATGTATTCCCTCTGTACTGTATCATAGATTATAATGCCTATGTCCCTTAGGCTGGGTAAACCCTGCCTGATCTGCCTGCGATTTGGATTTCGCCCTGCAGCTCAGGCTGGAAACCTGCACATCTACAGTATCTCTCCTGCTTCCTGTCCACATCTGCTGGGGTCCAATCACAAACGGGCTTATCCACCAGGCGCACCCGGATCGTTGGTCTGATTGGTTGAAGGACTATCCAAGGGTACTGATTCATTTGAACTATACCCATTGATCACGCCTCTTGTGCAGTAGAAATTAGGCGCAGATTCCCCAGAGACTAATGTTCAGTCTTAAAGGGACACTTCACCGATTAGCATTAAGCTTTATATCTTTAGAAAACCTATTAATGGGTTTCATTGAAATCCGTATTTCTCCCATCTCAAGGCAAACTGAGGGAATGATGCACGACCATTCAAAAACATGACTGGTTTTCTAAAGATACAAAGCTTAATGCTAATCAGTGAAGTGTCCCTTTAAAGGATTGAGCTCAGTATGGTGATAGCCAGACTACAGTATATGTGACTTTAAATGCATGCAGCATCTGGTTTGTTATGTTCCCATGATGACCACGGTACACCATTGCTGTATCACTTTGCACCACTTCCAGTAGGCTACCTGTAATAGTGTTTGTGTAGCAAAGGCAAAGAAACTCCAATCTGTGCTGATGAAATAGAAGGTAACATTAGACTGTGACAGAGTCACTGGCATCTCAACCGAGAAGGCTTTCATTTTCATGAAAACCCTTTTTCAAGCAATAACAGCGTTATACCATAATGTGTTGACGCATACTTATGTATAAATTCATGTTGATGCTGGAGCTCTAACAGCTGTACCACAGAGGATTCTTGATTTCTTTAGTTTTTAATGGTGTTGAATGCAGCTGTGATTAAGAACACATTCAGTCTTCTGCATGTACGTATAGTAGAAGCCTTCTGTTTACATTTCTACATGTCAAAATCCATAGGCTCACTGACTGAACTCACCATATGGTGTTGTTCTATGCTGTGTCTGTTGATGAAAATGGTTTTGGAATAAAATATTACAGTAAGCAATCCAGCCAATAGTTTTAGGAGTTTATAAGGCTTACAGTATTCCAATTTACAAATACAGAGGCATTTTATTCTGTTAGTTTTATTCTGTTACTGTTCATGAGAGAGAGAAAGAGAGAGAGGGGGCGTGAGAGAGAGAGAGAGAGAGAGAGAGAGAGAGAGAGAGATGAGGGTGTGGACCTCATTAAAGCCCTGACTCACCCTTCTTCTCTGGGGGAGAGAGAGAGGCAGCAGTGACCTCCCTAACTGAATTCATGGATGTTCTGCTAAAAACTGTTGCTGCTCCTTGTCGTTCAGCATCAGGTTATCCCCCATAGCTGTCCACATACTGTGACGAATGCCTGCTTGTTGTAGTGAACAAAGAGAGAAAAAAAGAGAGAAGAGCGGGAAAAAAAACAAGGAAAATGTTTTCCCCTTATACTGTGTATACTCAGCTCAGAGATGGAACCTTCTAGACTTTATAGCTTCTGTTGGGATGAAGGGTGGCAAGGTTCACCTTATATAGTGTGACTACCTTATATTTGAAATGCCTTGCTATTAATTGAAAATGGAAATATTATACGAATATATATATCAATTGTGTCCAATTGTTCAATTGTGTATTCATTGATATTGAGTAAATTTCATTGTTTTTAAAAATGGATGCCAGCAATATACATAAGACAGAGGCATGTTTACCACTGTGTTGTGTCACCTTTTCTCTCCGGGTACTGAGGAGACCCCTTGGAGGAGTTTTGGCAATGAAATGCTGTTCCATTCTTGTCCGATTTCCAAAAACATTTTTTAAGACTCGAATGGGTCTTGTCATGACATCTTGTCACTTTCTCTCAGTCCATCTTAAATCTTTTGGATGGTGCATCGAACTGTGCTCATAGACATAGACATAGACATTTGGTGCCAAATGTTTTTTGAGCCCATGCAATAATTCTCTTTACAGAAGCAAATCTGTTTTTACTGCAGTACCATCACAGCCATCACATATCTATTTCTAGCCCTGTCTCTTGAATTTGCCCTTGGGGATCAATAAGTATCTATCTATCTATCTATCTATCTGATGTACAAAGATTTATCTAGATATCTGTACATTTTAATGATATCTATAGATGATGAATTCCCCAAATTCTTCGTAAGTTCACATTGAGGAGCATTTTTCTTACATTGTTGAATTGACTTTTTGAGACCTGCTGCTGGCATCTAATCTCATATAATTTTCAAGAAAAAAATCATCAATAATTTCATATCTTGTTTGTGTTGAATACGGGTTTTCAAGATTTGCATGACTGTCACATGTCTGTCACATTATTTAGGCTATATTTTACGCAGCGCCTCAACTTCTTCGGAAACAGGATAACATGTGAAGGTTTGTATTTTCAGAACATAGAATCACTCATACCCACAATGTCTGTCAATCATTCATCAACCTTCAATTTCTAGTTTCACCCCTCTTTATCTAGTTCTTCATACTGCACACTAGACTGTTCAGTTGCTGCCTTCTAACTCTAGATGGCAATGTTGTGTCAGCAGAAAGCTCAGTGGTTGAAGTAAAGCACATAAACTCTATCTCTCATTGGTGTTATAATACATAGTTGTAGGCCCACTTGTTGTATACATTCATTACAAGATTTGACAGAGAAAAGTTGGACTGAAGTGAATGAAGAGAACAGCACATTTATATACATATTGTTGCTGTACATGTGTTACCCACAAAAAGTCAGTAAATACTATGGTCAATTATTATTAGCACACCTGATTAGGGCTCATTTAATATACAGCAACATACTGTATCTATGTATGTTGTATGTAAGTATGTATGCATGTATGTATGCATATGGGGACATTATGCTATTTTTGTATGAAATGGTTATGCAAGCTTTTTACCACAAGCATACTCTATACCATGCAAGCATTAAACATGATGAATGTGATTCCTATATTTTCAACATACCTTTTTCTTATGGGTAGTTTTTACTTTGACAGAAAAGTATTGGAAATGCAATGTACAGTACATTGTAGACATGGCCAAATGTCTAGACATGCAACATAATGCACAACGTACAGCCAACCGCAAAAGTAAACAACCAACCAAATCCAGTGACTCTTCAGCCACTTTTAATGATTTAATTGATCAGTGTCACTGATTGCCTTTATCATCACACTCAACAGAAATGCCCCTGTCTGGAAAATAAATTAGTTTTTTTTTCTGTGTCTTTTTGTGCCCGCCTGCAGGACTAAACAAAAACACATTTTCATTATTGTCCTCTGAAGTGCAGTTGATGTGGCTCTTCAGGATAACAAGGCCGACCTTTTATTGTTATTGTACACAATCAAACAGAAAGGTGCAGCAATAACTGCAAATGGAGCTCACTCATGAAAAGAGGAGGGCTTTAAAAGGCCTTCCGTACATTCCTTCTGGGAATTCATATTTTACATGCACATTGCCTATTGCAACACAAATTACAGTGTGACCCTCTTACAGTCCTCTAGAAGCTTCTTTCTTTCATTTATTTCTCTCATCCCTTTCTTCTTCCATCCTTTGCTAATGTCTATATCTCCTGCTTTCCTCTAAAGGTCAGTTGGGGTTCAGAACTGTTGTCTAGGTCTGTGGCATTGACCAGACTCAAGTGTTTGTTGAGTTTCAACCCAAACTAGGTCACAGTGCTACAGTTAGGGGCGGTGGTGGGTGGTGTGGGGGGCATCCATGAGTGACTGATGGGTCTGGGTCTCGTAGGCCCCTCACCTGCTCCGGCCTCAGGCATCGCTGACACACCAGATGCTCCAGAGAACGGGCGGGCTGCTGCTGCTGCTGCTGCCACACTGTCCAGAGGACCACACCAGCAGCAGCCAGGTCACCCTGAGGTTGGACTCGCTCGCATCGCGCACCAACACAAGCACATGTATGCGACTTGCGTGTGCTTGTGTTTAGTGCACGTCTCGAAACGATACAGGTGTCCTGGCTGCTGCCCAGCATGACACAAACAGCCTGACGACGCACAGTGACCTCACTCTCACTATAATTATTGACTTGCACGTGAAGTGAAATATTTAGGTCAACGATGGCCTCCTAGCATTTTTGGCAATAATCACTGAGAAACATAAGAAAAACAACTTTCTAAGTGCATACTGTCTATCTACAGTCAGAACCTCACAAGGGCAACTATTAACCTTTGACCCAGATGCTTTGGAAAGAGTGGAATGAAAATGTTTATTCAGTGTGCATTCTTTTCTTTCTAGTTCACTGTTATTTGTTCGCACAGGGCTATTTCCTGCCCTTTTAAGATTGTTATATCTGCATTCATGTATTGGCCTTGTCTGTAGCTGCTATGATCTGTTTATTGCACTGTACGGCGCTTTGGTCAGTGTAGACTGTATTTTGAATGTGCATTATGAATCAGTTTTACTTACCTACTTGCTTACTTACTGTACCGTACCGTCAGGGCATACCGAGTACAAACGTGCTGCGTTCACAAACCAGGTCAAATCCTATAAACGATATTGGCTGCCATTCAGGAGAGCAGTGTCTGTGCTTACATGCACAGCATCAGTCAGGCATATCGACAGAGCTACTTCAGCATGCGAGATGTCGGCTTGAATGAAGCTACAGATGAGCTGCCAGCACCTTTTGTTGGCCTGGACTGATGACGGCTCCGTCACACACACACTGCCTTCGGGGGTGTCTCACAGAGAGGATCCGTCAAATCACTAAACCCTTGACTTGCTCATATTGAATGCCATAAAACATCGAATGTTTTGGGCCTTTTTACTGATTCCAGACATATTTTCAGTGCAGGATGTTTATTTTCCCATCAAGAGAAACAGACATCTCCGTGGAGGATGTCTCCGTGAAGTCAGGAGTATGTGACGACACTCTGAAAAAGCATACATCAATGTTTATTTCAATGTCAAACCGATCCACCTAATAATTGATAGACTTTATGTTATATGGTCCCGGGGGTGCCGTGGGTCTGTGGGACATAGATATTTTTTAAAAAAAGAAAGAAAGAAAAATGATGTCGCTCACATTGTTTTGTGTCTGGTTGATTTGTGGGGGTTTGTGGCAGAGGTGAGCACATCTGTTTAGTGTCCATCTTCCTCTCAGTTGACCCTGAGCGAAAGGCTTCCAACACCAAACACAATTGCCCTGAGGCCAGAGGTGCCTGTCTGGTATAACCTACACATACATGTACACATGCACTGCTGGGGCTATTTATAGCAGAGCAAGAGAAGCTGTGCAGCACAAGGCAATCACTGTGCTGAAGTGTTTTGGTCATCAGTGGGATGATTGTGTCACATTCCTGGGCTTTTTCGAAAAGAAACATGAAAAGGAAGACATTTCCCTTTAGATAGACAGTAAGTTGGTGTGTTTCATCATCGCAATGTAAAGAGAGTTACACTCAGGGAAGTTCTTGAGAGAGGACTTGATAGACATTTATCTAGCCCCATCTACTGGTTAGCAAAAGCTAGTACAACTTTTCCAACCTTCATCAGCGTCACTAATAGGAAACAGTTGAGGAGTTAGTAATAAGACAGAAGAGATGCTTGACTTGAATTGGACCTCGCGTGTTCTGCCACCAGACGGGCAAAGTCAACAGACAGTGCAGTGGGTGTCACAGTCAGAGAGGTCCCTCTTCACTCCAGCTGGATGGGGACAGGCCATAAATCTGCCTTCTACTCGGCACAGCCGAGGAACCATCTGAGTCACAGACAGACCTCCCAGCTCTCCTCAGAATTTATCTAATAAGCATTGTATCGAGGCAGCGAGGGGATTTATGGTTTGTGAAACTGGGATTAATATTAGTAAGCCAGAAAGTCTTTACACAACATGAGATATTTTTTTTTGCTTTGTCGGGAGATGCGGCAGGGGGTGGGTGGCAAGAGAGGGGCGAGAAAATTAACTACGAACAGGAAACCGGCCTCCTTTCCAGGAGCTGTGTGCAGGTGCCAAGAATATGTTGTTTTTGGAAGGACCCCGAAATGGGGCCGTGTGGATGTTTGACAGCAGTTTGGTTGACTAACCAAACGGACCCCCTCAGACACGTCTCAGAGAAAAAAATAAATATCCCATAGAAATGTTATTACAAACGTTGCCAATTCTGATTTACAACTACTGGACAAAAAAGCTTTAGTGTGAAATGTTGCCCTGTGAAATACAGCATCTAAATATTTGCTTAGTACGAATATTTGCCTTATGGTTGTGGTTCTTTTCTCAATTAAAATATATATAGATTGTTTTAAGTCTATTAAAAATGTTATAAACTTTAAAATAATAACTGGTATATCATGAACACATAATACACAAGTATAAGCTCCTTTGTAAATGTAACACTTGTGTGACCTTTGTAAACAATTATGCTCACACCATGGAGACATTCTCTTGACCTTCTAGCTATGATCTGAATGTTTAGTAATTCCACAGAAGTCAGAGTGTTGTATCAATAAGCATACAGACATTGATTGTTCCATCACTTGAAAAAACAACAGCCCAACAACAATAGCTACACAGGGGGGAGTTCAAGATGAAAGGAAACATAAACAGTGGTTTTCAAGGCCATGTGACATACTTAAAGAAGGCAAAAGAAACACATGTTGAAATGTGAAAGTCCTACCGCTCTGTAATAATGGGTGTTCCAGTTCTGTTGGGCAAATTTATGGGCTTTGGTCACTTGACTGTCTGGGTCTGTTCTAGCGAGGCTGTTGCAGGGGGCCTTGTTGTGAGGGTGGTTTCTTTAAACTCACTAAGGCGTCGTGGTGTGACATTTCTGCACAGTGCCACAACAACAAACAGCTCAGGATCGCTGTCTCCACAAAGCCCTTCTGGCCAGGCCTCAAGCTTCCTCATCTGGCCTTGTATGCCTTGTAAAAATGTCAACCCATTCACTCTCTGTTTCTCCCTCTTGGACATACTCTCTCCATCCATCTCTTGCGTCTGACTCTCTCTCTCTCTCTCTCTCTCTCTCTTCCTCTGTCTCTCCCACTCTTGCTCTCTCTCTCTCTCTCTTCCTCTGTCTCTCCCACTCTTGCTCTCTCTCAGACACACACTCACTCCATATCTCTCCCTATCATTCTGTGTCTATCTCTCCATTTCTTTATTTTCCTCTCTCTCTGTCTCTCTCTCTCTCCCTCTGTCACCCCTCTCTCTGTCTCTCTGTCTAACCGCAAAGGTGAGTCATGGTTTCCAGCCGCCCAGCATCCTCGGCCCTGTCCAATCGCGCCGTGGCTCCCGTCATGTGAACTCCTCTTGTAAAAGCGCTTTAGCAGTCGCCTCTGCTGCAGCTCACGCTGGATTTACTGTTTCTCCCATAAAACCCCTCACAGGCTGTATAAAGACCAGCAGTAATGTTTCCCTGTTTATGCTGGCTTCTTCTTCCTCTTCTTCTTCTTCCTCTTCTTCTTCGCCTTCTTCTTCTCAAATGCTGCAGATGAATCTGGCTCTGTCCTATAATTCGCAACAAAAGTCACACGCATAGTCTGGTGCTGTCATTCGAGCAGAAAGAACGCCATTGACACAGAGAGAGAGCAAAAGCCGTGTTTGGGGGTCGTTGCATGCATTGCGTAGAGATCATGTTGTGTCTGGGAGGGTTATGGTTCTCACACCTCTGGGTTATGAGGGGGGTTTTAATGGGCCGCAGCCTGTAAAGTCTGCCTGTCTGTGGGTGTCTTCTGGGCCTCTGGTGCTGGTGCCTCTCTGCTGGAAATGAGCTACTGTGGTTCTCTCTCTTCCCACTGACTGCTCCTCAATATCCTGCTTTACTTGGCCCCCGAGGACACTCACTTTTGCCCTTTGCGTCTCAATATGTGCAATATGTCCTGGGCAAACATTTCAGTCAAGATGCTGTGGACTTAACACATAATTAATGTGTAAGTACATTGGACTTCTTTGTTTAAGTATGCAGTAAGGTAAAAAGTGCACACAGTTATGACTGATACATCCTTACTCGATAATGGTAGGCTACCTACTAACCTTCATTTACACGAAATATGTGTTTACTTTACTCACAAAAGGAGTTTAATGCAATTTAATTTTTATTTCACTTATTTCACCAAATTGCATTTTTAAGGTCCCCATGACCAATTCCCTTTTGGCCAGGCTGAGAGTTGATACCATGCTGCAACATTTACCGTCATCTTACATGACAAGACATTTAGCACCTACAGTAAGAAAGTACAATACAATACATACAGTAGACGATATAAAGTTGTGTGCAAGACACTTTCCTTTGACTTCAAATCCCTCACTCTAACCTGCAGGACTCTCGTCAACTCTGGTCCTCTGATGAACGTCTACTATGTCGGCCTTCCGTCAACACTAAGGTCACAGTCAAGACTCTTTTCTTCTGTGATTCCTCTCTGATGGAATAATTTACTGCTTGCTGTTCCAGATAGCTTTCTCAAAAAATGACTCATCTGCTTACCTTCATCCTAATTCTGACAAAACTAGGTTTGTATATGTTTATGATTAATATTTTTACTCTATTGAATTGCATTGAGTGTATTTCTTATATATTTTCCCAGTTAGACTACATGAGTTTACTTTAAACTGCTTACTGTGTTCGTTGATTTTGTCGCTTTGGGCAAAAGGGTCTGCTAAGAACCATAAACAAATATTTTCAACAAACATTTGTGCTACAACACTCTTCGTGCATTGGATCATAGGATACTAAGCACAGCTTGAGGTTTGGTTAGTGTGTGTGTGTGTGTGTGTGTGTGTGTGTGTGTGTGTGTGTGTGTGTGTTTGTGTGTGTGTGTGTGTGTGCACGTGTGTGTGTGTAGGAATCCTCCTCATCATGGTGCCACATATCCACCTCCTTAAAGCATTGTAGCGTCTCAAACTATGACCTCATTTCCATGCTGCCCTCAACTGTGACTTGCTACCCAGGCCCAGAAACCACACGTAACAACGTAGCAGTCCAAACGTGTGGCTCTCACAGCCATTGAACTTCCCTGGTCTTCCCTGCTATTGGTAAGCAGCCCAGACAAAGGTACAGAGGTCTAATTAACTGCTGTGAAAACACATAAATATGAATGAATATAGTGGTGCTATTGTGCTAATTTTCAGATGACTGATTGAGGCAGGTATGTTGTGCCCAGGGATGTAGATATTCATGCCAAATTCAAAAGATTTATCTTTCATCACTCTAAAGGTTTTCTCAAGCTAAGTAACCAATACTTGCCCAGAGAGGTTATACACTGGCCAAGGTGTCGAGGTGGTAGGGAAATCCCTAGAAACTGATTACCTCGTGTGAAAAATGTTTTGCCCCTTTGGTTGGAAGAAATCCGTGTCTTAATTAGCGAGGGTGACTAACGGCTGGAAAAACTGAGCTCAAACAACGGGGGAGATGAGAGAGAGAAAGAGAGGGTGGGGGAGAGGGAAAAAGAGAGAGAAAGAGAGAGAGCGAGAGAGCAGGAGAGGGAGAAGTAGAGGGAGGGAGACAGAATGATGGAGAAAGAGAAAGAAAGAGAGAGAAAGAAAGAAAGAAAGATAGAAAGAAAGTCTCACACAGAGGGGGATAAACTGGATCCAGTCAATGCCAGTGACCTGACTCCAGTCTGATTTTCCCTGCACAGGAGGGAATGACCCTGGGACACCAGGGCCCAGAGACAGCTTCTCAGACAGTCGTGAAGGAGAAGTCAAGACATGTCACGGGGGCAACACAAAACAGAGCTTTGACCTCATTTTGGAGGGGTGGTTGTTTTTAGGCTACAGTAAGTCATGGTCATGTGTGGTCAAAGTAATGTGTTGCTTCTGTAAAGTAATGAGGTATGACACATGAATAGATAGATACTGTAGATAGATACTAGATAGATGATAGATAGATAGATAGATAGATTGATAGATAAATTCATAGATATTCAAAATTATAGATAGCTAGAAAGACAGATAAGACTGACACCTTTACCCAAGTACCCTACTGTGTTTATAATTTTACCGAATCGGGAGTGAGGTTTAGGGGGGTGAGTGTAATGGATGCCAGCTAGTTAGCTGTGCGTGTAGAATGTTAGTAAACCTCACTCCCTGACGCCTCAAGAGCGCTGGCATGAAAGCTAGTAGCCTGGGCTTTTAGCTGGATTGTTAGCGTGCTCGACTCTCGATCCGAGGTGCTGCTGTTTTGCGGGTTCCGAGCCCGGCCGTGTACTGGGCTGGACCGCGGTGGTTCCACACAACGCAGGTTACACTTGGGATCCATTACACAAGGACCTGTATCTGTGCCCTGATGGGAGGATGCAGAGTGAGGAGTGGGGTGGGGAGGCCCATTCGTTTTGATGCAATGAAGGTGACGTAAAACGAGTTTGTTTTTCCTTGCGGCAGTTAACATGGAGACGATGGGCATGGTAAAGTAGCTTGAGTTTGCGAATAGCAGAGAGTCTGTAGGCAACGTTTATGGAGGTCAGGGGTGTCTTGATCAAGACTCAGTTTATTGTCCTGAGTAGACTGAGATAGAGTTATTGTCACGAGGAGTATAGCAGTGTGAAAGGAGTATTTGAAGTACGTAGTGAGTGACAGGGACTACAGCACAGTTGTACTGTAGGCTACTGTAGGTGTAGAGGGTAAACTGGAAGGAGTTCAGGTGTGAGGTTCCATTGTTAATAGATGTCATATGCAAACTAATGCAGCATCCCTAAAAAATGATGATATCTACAGTGACTGAAACATGATGAATGGTAATGGCTATGTTAAATGTAAACATAAGTGTCGTGGCACACTCGGAACTTAAAGATTTTTTATTCCAACGTTTCGGCTTACGCCTTCATCAGGGTCATTTTCATGGCTATGTTACAAAAAAGAAAAGAAAGAAAGAAAGAAAGAAAATAAGTCGGTTCTTGTCACCAAAAGGTGCTATTCCTGTGTTGTCCTGCATAACTTGTGGCTGTTAGCTGACTATACCTCAAGTTAAAAACATGAGTGTTTTTCAGGACCAAACACTTGAAAGAGAACTGGTCATGCTCTTAATAAATCAACTTCATCCTCTACGAGGCCAGGTCCATTTTTTTGGCTGCAAATTCACGAGCGGTTGTAAAAAGCGAACTTGCTTTCTTTTTCTCCTCCTCTGAGGTTGTCTTTCTTCTCAGAGGTAGTTCACGCCAGTTAAATGGCTAATTAAAACCATACCAGAGATGGACTTGCCCAGCTGTTCACTTCATGCACGGGGAAACTGAAAGACCCCTTCGCCGTCCACCCCTATTTTTTCTATACCCTTCCCAGCAGTGGACAGAGAGAGAAAGAGAGAGAGAGAGAGAGAGAGAGAGAGTTTGGGCCGTCTTTCAATCGTTGACCTCTCTAGACTTTTGCCCCTGTCTTCTTTCAACATGATGGAGAGACCCCCAAGACCCTTACTTGGTCACTTACACATTCTCTCTCTCTCTCTCTCTCTCTCTCTCTCTCTCTCTCTCTATCTCACTCACACACACACACACACACACACACACACACACACACACACACACACTCGTGTCCACACAGATCAATCTGCTGGGCGGTAAAGTTCTTGAAAAGTGACTCCCGGCCTCAGGTTGTCAGGTTGTTATAAGGCTCCGTTTGGACTGCTGCCCGGCTGGCCATAGGAAGGCAGGCAAGCAGGCCGGCCGGCGAATAAGATCTTCAAGGCTGAATTAGGGAGTCAGGACCTCATGTCACGCATCACTAAACACTGACATTCCGTCTGCTCCAACTTCACTGAACACAGAACACTAGGTTGGAGTGCGTTCACTCCACCAAGGGCACTCAGCTTATTGAATTTATCAGTCATCTCCCCCTCTGACCCAGCTATCACCATCTGACTGCCTGTCTGTCTGTCTATCAAATTTACCCCCCCCCCCCCCCCAGCCCCCAAATTATGCACGCTGAAGCTTTAAGTTAGCGCATAGTTTATGTTTAAAAGATCATTTCTTTCCCCCCAACTGGAGTAATGTGCTGCTCATATTTTCCATCTGACAGCTTTGAAGGGGAAGTGGACTTTGCCTGCAAGCGTTTTCTTTTTTTTTTTGTCAGGGATGGTGGTGTTTTCTTCTGTCGCACGTGCAGCCATAATGGGGCACTGTTAATGTCCTGAGGAAGTGTGTGTGTGTGTGTGTGTGTGTGTGTGTGTGTGAGCGAGTGTGTTTGGCTGTGCATAAAGGTGTATATGTGTCTGTATGTGTGTGTGTGTGTGTGTCCGGCTGAGGTAATAACACATTCCTGCTCGATTTCCTCCACAGCAGGCGCTTTCAGGGATTAAAAAAACACCCACTGAGATCGTTTGCTTATTTTATTTCATTTTTGTCAGGTCACCATTGTCCCAGGGCACCATCCTCCCCACCTTTACCTCTGTGCTTGTCATAGCAACAGACCCACCATGAGTGCTGTGAGTGACCACAAAAACAGTCTGTCCTCAGGTCAGTGAGTGTGTGTGTGTGTGTGTGTGTGTGTGTGTGTGTGAAGGGGGGTCACCCCATAGTGTGGAGACCCCATAGGCTCCCCATGGAGCATCAGGGCTCAAGTGTGGAGAGGAGAGCTGGCTGTATGATGGATGAACCCATCCAACTCCCCCCCCCCCTGTCTCTGGAGCCTGCCAGAGGAGGAGATGACCTCCGACCCCTGGCTGAGATAGATGGCTCCGATATCCAAATGAGGCGCTCTTTCATTGCTGGCAGTCACCTGCGGAAGGCTTCATTAGACTAAGTGGCGGCAGGCCAGGACTCGTGGCCCAGCGGCCTACCTCGCCTGGGAGCCTGGGAGCACCGCACCCGCTGGTTGGGTAAATGATGGTCTTTGGGACTTTAACCCAGACACTGAGTGCCCTTTGACCTTTGAAAACTTAAAAAATGATCTGCGGGACATTTTTTAGGGGTGAGTAAGTGATGATGATGGTGGTGGTGGTAGGCTTTCCCTGTCGTGTCAACATGCCATCGAGAAAAGCATAAGTGGGTTAAACATCATTAAAGGTCTGAGAAGGCCTGCTCTTATATGAGCATCTACAGAACAGTATTTAGCCCGGAATGTACTTGTTCAATTTTTGTGTTTTTCTCCTAAAGCCCTGGGCCCCCTTTTAAAAGTCATGTGCACATCCACCATGTCGGAGGGGAAACTCACGCTCACGTGCGGAGAAAACATCTGCCGAGCCTGGGTTCACCGGGGAGCATATGGGAGCCTGGATCAACGGAGAGCCTATTATACAATTGCGCTTTTAATATGACAACATTCCCTGGTACCTCCTCTGAAAACAAACACAAAAACCTGAGAATCGCTGGAGGAAGTCACTCTTCCACCACCCTCCGCCCTCTCCCACCCAACATGATGTTTTCAATTTGGCCGGGCAAAGCCCCCATTTTCTGGCCGCGCATTCCAGCCCCATAAGGAGCAAACATATAATACCCGTGCTCTTTGATGTAGCCCTGCGGAACAGGTTTATGCCACTGTTAATTCGTCAGACGTCCTGGCCAATAACCTTCCCTTTTTCCTTTGAGCGGCCGGCCTGTGATGATCGTTCTCTAATAAAGGGGATTCGCGGTCATATGGCTCCTTCAGCGGACCTGTTCGGGGTGGTGTAGGGGTGCACTGTAGCTTAAGTCCTCAACCCTCCGAAAGAACTGAGGCACAGCTGTGACTCCCTGTCCTTTCTTGATTGTAATCACGTCGCTCGTAAGATTCTCTCTGTATCCGCCTCTCCTAGGCTGTCTTTCGTCGAGTCCATCCTTTTGAAGTGGTCAGTTCTTAAGGTTAATACCCTACACACATCAAGATACTGAACATAATCCAAGTAAGTATGGCAGGAGGCAGGCTTGGAGGTTTGGGGACGTTGCAAGAACATAATGTGGTAATTGCATTGCGTTTTATCCCAGCGTTATCCTCGATTTTAAATTTAGTTATTTAAGACATTTTTACTCATGACTGACCTTGCCACACACCGCAAGCACACATCAGCGTTTCAGCAGTCAACCTGCCTCTCCCTGAGTGAAAGCCCATGCACTTTACATTGTTTCTGCCAGCAGGAAGCCTTGCGGTCTTAATACGCCGGCGGTAGGAAAAAACAGTCCCACAGCACGTTTCGGATCCGACGTCTTATTCTGTACAAGAAAAACGAGTGGGGGCCCGAGCTGCGCTCGGTTAACCACACGTGCACCGCCAGGCACCAAGCACCAGGCGCACGGTGCTGCACTTGGCGAGCCACCCACCCACGCCAGCCCAGCGCACACACCACCCGCCCCAGCGGCGGACAACATCTGTCGGATTGGGGGGGTGGACGAAGCTGTTGGTCAGCCACTGGCCCTCGATCTGGCTCCAGCGAGGTTTTGGCGGGCTGGCTTGCTATTTTGGAGAGGTTCAATTTAGCTGGGCGGAGGAACCGGAGTGGCACTGACTGCGGGGGTAGTGGAGGTGGAATCAAATCGCGGAGGCCTGTGCCATAATAGCCTTTTTGGTGTGTGTGTGTGTCTATGTGTGTGTGTGTGTGTGTGTATGTGTATGTGTGTGTGTGTGTGTGTGTGTGGGGGGGGGGGGGGGGGGGGGTGGAAGTGATGGACGTGGGTGTATGTGCATGAGGTTTGTCTGGGGACCGTCTGAGAGAGAAACTCCTCACCACTGACCTCCTCCAACCCAATTATAAGGAAGAGTGGACCGCTTCCTTGGCTAGGGACCCAAACACAACGAAACACAATGTTTTCCCTCTATTTAACCAACGCTGTCTTTGAAGTGAAAACATAGTTTTCTTTTGTTCTGGGTCTTTGCGGTTGTTTACTTTGCACTGTATTTCATATAAAATTAAATGGTGCGTGCAAAATCTATGGATGGAAGCCACATCGCTGCTAAACTAATTCACAAACGCCCGTTTCTGGCCAATGCCGTACAAATAAAATCACTCAGGACCAAAAACACAGACTTTCGATGCCATGGTCTCCCATAGCAACCGCCTAGCAATCCTTGCCTACAATCAAGCTGTCCCTCAAGCTTTGCTTATGTTGTTGTTTAGTGGCTATTTTGTTAGCGGCAGTGCGATGAGGTCACCCAACCGCCGGTATGGAAAACCCCAAGTAGCGAGCACACTGTCGTCCATAGATGCTGAGCCAGGGCCGGCCACAGCAAGCCGTACTGGTGCAAAGGAAAACATGGGTAAACACCAATATTCTCAAGCTTGAATTGGGTTTCATGTAAAACCAACACAGGTTTGGTCAAGTCCACAAGGCATTACAGCATCATATAATGGGCTCCTGTCAAAAAAGTGCAATGCTTTTGTTTACCATTTATTTTGATGAACACTCAACACAAAATCTTTTATTGAATGTTAATTTCCATTATTGGTAACATATGATCAAAGTGTTGCTAATCTGTGAATCATATAAATTCAATGTAAACAAGGGTTGTTAATCATTCATACACATTGTGGCTTAAGTCAGGTATGCGTTTGAAGTCTCACGTATGGAATATATTAGTTCTGGTTGTAAATTCAGCTTATTAGTCACATATTGCCATTGGACTGTGTGACCTTGTGATTCCAGCATTCAACTCATTTTGCATGTGGGACAATCAAGGCGACTGAAAGCTGTTGACAGAGACAGACATGTCACTATGCTTGGCTGACCCAGCAGCACAGTGATGATGTCAGTGCTCTTGATACTGTGCCAAGCAAGATAGATTTTTAACATGCTAGATGAAGACAGTTCTCATTGCTGAGTGACGGAAATGTACAAATATGACCAGACTGTAGCCTATGCTCCACAGAAATGTTGGAGGTCACTTGTCCGCGGACTTTTTGATTTAGACTGGGCAGGGGGAATGGTGTTTGTGCTGTTGGCACTCTAAAATTTAAATTCTGAAATAAAAAAGAAATAAAACTCTGCAGAAAAGTCATCTAATTTATGACTCATCCGATTCTTTCAGCTCACTGAACAGGATAAAAGCTGTTTGTCTGCTCACACTGCGTATATACTTTTGGCGTGCACGATGACCCGGCTGGGTGAAATCCATAACCGCTTCAGCTCATGTCTGGGACGCCAGTTGGTGAAACAGTTTATCCATCACGTGCTCTCCCTCACGTTGCCTGTCATATTGACTGTGTCGGTATACCTGGTGCCCTACATTTCAGTGGCATCGCTTTACTGTGTAAACAGGCAGTCGCAGCCTCCTCTGCACGGTGTCGGCCCATAACGGTCTCCTTCCATAAACCCTTCTTTGCTTTATTTTTTCCAAACATAACGATCTGATTTCCTTATGCTTCACTTTTTCTGATATCGTCCCAGCAGATTTGATCTGGGAATGAAGATCTGAGCAACTACGTATATGTAATCTGATTAATGAGTGACTTAAACTATTTTCAAACATCATTTTTTGGCAAGTTGTTGGTGACTCGCTTTCACAAAGGCAGATCCAGTTCCCCCGTCTTTTTAGTATCTTTCCATGTGGCGTGGGTCCTCGGTCCCAGATGAGCTGAAAGCATTTCATTTAAATGATTTTGTACGACTCCAGAGTACACGCACGCACGCACGCACACAAAGCCTTCAAGAGTCGTAACGCGCGTCTCTTTTGGATGCACGTCTCTTTCATTTCCTGCCAGTTTAACCCAGAACACTCATAATCAACAGACGGTTCTCCGTAATTTGACTTTTGTGGGGCTGGCTATCTCTCCCAAAACACAGTGTTCTGTCTCCTGTTTTCTGCTCGGAGAATGGCATTGTCCCGATCTTGGAAGGTGATGTGTTGTAAAATTGCAGATTAGAGCAAATTCAATAGCGTGTGTCACTTTTCTCTTACCACGCACAAGAACGTCATGACCAAAGGTCAAGCCTCATCTTACATTTTAGGCCTCTCAACCAACGGAAAAAGGCTAAATGATCACCGTGTGGAGACCTCAAGACTGCAGGTCAAAGATGTCAAAGATCCTATGTGTAATTTCTGAGTAAAGCATTCTTTCTTTTGAAAAACACCTGCTATCGAGAGGTCAGTGCATGTGTTGAACATGTTTATCTCAATTCTTACATATAGATAACACACTGGGGATACAGCACATCCTTCCTGGTGTGGGTTTGCGTCCAGTTAGGGAGTGTGTGTGTGTGTGTGTGTGTGTGTGTGTGTGTGTGTGTGTGTGTGTGTGTGTGTGACTCCGAAAAAGGCAACAAGAGCTCTACTTCTGCTCTATTGCGCCACTAAGATTCTTGTGCTGTGACAGTGATGAGTTAATCATAGCCAGCAGTGATAACATTTGTAATTGGATAACTGATATTGTTGTGTATATATTTGCAATGTAATTAATTGTTTTATTCTGAAAAGGTTGATGAAAATAGCTATACTGTATGTGTAACACCTGTTCAGCCCTCTCTGTCCCGTCAGCTGTGTCGACCACAAACACCAGTCCTGCTCGCTTCACTGGAGTTCTAATCACCTGTCACCTATCAACTACTTAGCCGCAGGCTTTATAAAGACTCTCTTTGCCTTCCCACAGTGTGAGGTATTGTTTCTGCCTAAACGTTCTAAGCATAGTTAGAATTTCATTTAACATTTAATTCAGTGTTTACAAAGAAGGGATAAGGTAAACAGGTAAGAGGTGGCAAAGGTGAAAGTATTGTGTGGTATCATCATCGGGGCCTTACCCAAAACAACACAACACTGAGTATGATAAACCGCAGCCCTTGCTCTGAAGATATTATGAAGATATTTGTCTAGAATGAGATGATTTTATGCCCAGGGTTTGGCAAGTAGCCTTTTGCCACGGGCCAGTTATTTTCTTAGCCAATAGATAGGCCAATATTTAAACGCTGCTCCAGTGGATGACCTGTTAGTCAACATGCATTAACACAGAGAATGGATAAAAACAACTTATGAAGAAGTTTACCATGGATGGACCCATTGATGCTCTACTTGAGTAATTAAATGCTCTTGATCAAGTCTGTAGTAAGTACGTGTAGTCCAGCCTACAATAATTTTGGCAATGATGGACTGTTTAACACAGAGCCTGGTTAATTTGAATTATTCTACTACCTTGGATAGTCTATCTTACTTTTATTCTTAAACACTAGGTTGACCCACATCCTAGCATGACAATATTACAATATGTATTGTTTGCCTACAAGAAATATTAGCTTGCAGAGTGAGGAGCGAACTAGTTATACGTTAGCTGGGAGAATATGTCTTGGTCAAAAAGTCTAAAGAAGGAAGTTTTACAGCGAAAGTAGAGCCCTATAATAGCGATGGAAAGAAAACTTTGCTTTCATCTCCACCTAGTTTCACAAATGCAAAGCCTGTGTGTCTGATCTGCAATGACACTGTCACTGTTTGAAATGAACAGACTGCACTACAGAACGAAGCAGCACCTTCAAGGT
Organism: Sardina pilchardus; assembly: GCF_963854185.1. Taxonomy (NCBI): domain Eukaryota; kingdom Metazoa; phylum Chordata; class Actinopteri; order Clupeiformes; family Clupeidae; genus Sardina; species Sardina pilchardus. The sequence goes on along the minus strand of NC_085005.1, from coordinate 16,174,196 downwards.
GGCCTATATCCGCTCCAGACAGAGGCGCGAAACAAAGTGCATCATGCACTGGCAGAGGATCAGGGTCAGGGAGCATATAGGACCGGATCATAGTCCTTTCTGGTGTTCTTTCTCATATTTGTTGAAGCACCCGCTCCCCTTCGTGACCAAAGGTCACACCTCATCTTTCGTTGAACATGTGAAGCATCTCAACTGATGCAACAGAAATAGACTCAATGACAACCGTGGTGAACTTCAAGGGTGCAGGTGAAAGATGTGTAATTTTCTGAGTAAATGGTTCTATCTTCTGTAATATTCCTGTTATCGAGAGATCAGTGCTTGTATCATGCCCACCGTTTTTTACTGAGCACGTTTACCTCTAATTTCACATATAGGTAAGACATACCGTGACTCAGGTAAAAGCTGCAAGAGCTCTCTACCTTCTGTCTTTATTAAGACTCGTGCTGTGACAGTGATGACTTAATCATAGCCAGCAGTGACCGGCGAGTGACGGACGACTTGCTTATCGGTTGTGTCGCGTCCACCACCAGCCTGCCTCCTCTCTCCCAAAACCCTGAGGTCTTTAATCTGCCAGCTGCTGATCCTCCCAGCTGTGGTTTGGGCAGCCAGCAGCGAGGAGTGCTCTGCAGCTCTGATTGACAACCACCCCCCACGCACGCACACACACACACACACACACACACACACACACACACACGCACACACACACCAACCATCCCTAAAATCCTCCAGTGTGGCCGCGTTCAAACACACTTTCAGTTCCCAGGCGTGCCGAGTCTCTCTGCCAGACACTCAGCATCTCAGCACACGCGGGCGTCTGAGGAGAGTGTGGAGCCGCGATGCTCGATCACTAGCAGATGCGTAACTTTGGAGACTCCCGTCTCGCTGTTCCTCAACACCTTTCCTCCGCATGCAACTGGCAGCCACACAACACGGTCTATTTGTTGTTGTTGTTGTTGTTGCAGAGGGCCAGAGGCTTGAGGGGCAACAAAGAGAGCAATGTTGACCAGGTCTCCTCAGCCCTCTGTGTGCTCTCGACACTTGGCCGCTGCACGAGAGAAACGAAGAGGGCTGCAGTCTGTTACCTTAAGTGTTATCAGTCACGGCTGGTGTAGCTTAAAGAGTATGCTGTGGTGGGTCCATCCGCTCGATTGGACCCACCACATTTTTTGGTGATTTATTTCTCACACACGCACACAATTATCCAACTATCCTCAGTGCCGTGGGATGGTGGTTAGAAATCTGGATTCCGTGGAGTCGGACTAGGATCAAACCTATTGCCGTGACATTTTTTCAATCGTTTGTTGATGTTACTCTTAAGAGGGCCCATATGTTTTCTCTTTCTATCGGTTCATTGGTGTATTATTTACTGAAGAGTAAACATTTGTCAATTTGATCTTTATTTTCACATTACTCATTTAATTGCAAGAGGTCAATTTGATTGGTTTTGCACTGACTAGTCTGCTGTACAAAAATGTTCAAAAAGGGGCATCTTGCTAATTGTCTTTCTGCACTGACTGACTGACTGACTGACTGACGGCAATAACAGATGAAGACCAGAAGCTTTTACAGCACCATCATATGGGCTGTTTGAGAAATGTGTCACTTGAAAGCTGTTTTCAAGATTGGGTTGTGATGATTTATATAATTAAACTCAGTGTGAGCAAAAAAAAGAAACACTTTAAACCCTTTGAATTTCACACACAGTTCACACTTATCCAAACATTCAAATCAGATGTTTACACTGCTGATTCTGGTACTGACTGAATGACAAGTAGCCTACTTGTCCATGTGCTCCTACACAATACAACTAAGTAGCCTAAAAGAGACTGGTGTTCAATACTTCCAAAGTCCCTATTTTTAGTGATGATTTTTTGAGCTTAATGATATATGCTGCCTCTAACAGGCTGTGTGTGTCTTTGTGTGTGTGTGTGTGTGTGTGTGTGTGTGTGTGTCTGTGTGTCTGTGTGTCTGTGTGCATATGGAGGCCCCCTGTGTTGTTGTGGGGTTGAGGAACATGTGGAATACGGCTCAATTCTCGCTCATCCCGAAGTCTTTAATTTTCATCGGCCCTGTTTTAAGAGGCTCAGCGGAGAGCTGTCACCCCATCAAAACGCCAAGGGGGCTTTTGCTCTCTCCAAGGCCCAGGTGTGTGCCCCCCCCACCCCCCTCTGGGCTGAGTGGTGTCCATGTGACCCCCTTCACCCCTCCCTCTTCATTAGCGGAGGCACAAGGCACTGACAAGTGCTTCATTTTACATTCGACTGGGCAGCAGGCCTGACCCATAAAAACTGAAATGGTAATTCCTCTTTAATTGTCCATCACATCACCGCGGCTTGCTGAGAATCATGCACGCAATGGGGCGAAACGATTCCCTCGCGATTGCCCTCTTCCTCAGGCACTTAAGTGGTCACACACATGAGCACAAGCTCACATACACATAATGCATACACAAACTCACACACACACACACACACAGACACATAGATAAATATATGAACAACACTCACACACACACTCTCTCTTTAGTTTGAACACTGCTCCAAAAAACCCCATCTGGGGCTCTGTATCTTAATGTCTGTAACGTCACTGATCTGTGATCTCACTTCCTTGCGTGTGTCTGTTTTCAGCTCCCCGCCGCGCGTCTTCAGCAAACATCAGAGTCCAAACATCCCCCTGCGCACACACCACAAGCAGCAGCGGCAGCAGCAACAGCAGTCTGCCTGGGCCACTTGTAACCGAGCGCAGCCCCAGAGACGTAGTCAACACCATTGTGCCAGGCACCCTAACAGCAAACAGCTGAGAAGAAGTGGGTCAGCAGCTAGAATTCAATACATGATCTCCACTCCAGCTCTCTGGTGATTATTCAGAGTCATGACCTTTATGTTCAGATTTTCGTCTCATCTAACATTCACTCATTATATAGTTTGAAGTGAAGTCACTGAAATGTGTCAATTAAAGAGCGACTGTAAAGGAAATGTACAGTATACTGTACCATGTCCAGGGGAATGCTATGGGTGCATACTCACTCCTGCGTAGTTCAGTCTAGAAAGAGAACCAAATGAGAACTAGGTGACTCATTCATATGTAATACATTTGCTTGAATGATCCCTTCTACTGTATCCAACAACTATGGCGTAATGTCTTCATGTCAGCCAAGCATTTGCTGACAAGCTGTTGATTGATGGTCATGTGTTAATTTATTGCAGGCTGCCGAACTTCTTTCTACGGTCGCCGTGTTCTACTGGTGGTGGATCCAAGTGGAGTCATGGCTCTGGCAATAATACGTTGATGATTTAAGGCAAATATGATTTTTAAGGAAGGGACACCGTGTTCGAGGAGCACCCATTCTAGGGCCAAAGCATGACGATTACATGAGGTTTTTTATCGTCCAATTCAAAAATTTTACTGAACCCCCGCATGGGCATATACTGCTATAGGTTAAAGCGGTCTGTTGTCAACGTAGCATGTTGTTCAAGAGACCAGCTTTCTCTCAGTTTTATTCAAGTCCACATTGAGCTCACAATACCCCCACCACCACCACCACCACGCACACACACCTTTCCAAACACCCCCCCCCCCCTTCTCAGTAATCTAGAGTCCAGAGCTGAAGCGGGGCGTCCGTGTCAGTGCCTGATGGTTTTCCGCTCCCCATGCCCAGCGCTGAGGTGAGTGCTGGAGCTCGGGGGCACACGAGGACTCGACACACATTTGAAAGACCTGACACGGGGGTTGGAGCCTGGCGTGCCTGGTGTAGCTGGCGTAGCCTGGTGTAGTTGGCACCTGCAGAGCTTGATCTCGGTTCTCTCCAGGCTGGCTGCTCAGCCCCAGCATGGAGTAAAGTAATGTCACAGAAAAGGTCGTTTAATCCTGAGGAAGCAGATGCAGGCCTTACACTTTACTGTTACAGCTCTTCGGAGGCCTCTAAACATCAGAGAGGAAAAATGTGTAATTGGTGCATAATGCTTTGAATGAAAAGGAAGTTGGAAAAGTAGATTAAACTGAAAGTATATAGAAGCCTTTTTTAACACCATCCTAAATATACTGTAGGGTAATTCACTTTATATGGTGTTTCTGAAGTGAAAAGCTAGTTTAGTAAAAAAAAAAGAAAAAGAAAAGAAAGAAAAAAGAATCAGGAATTGATGAAGTCCCTCCGCTTGTCAAGTTTGTGGCTCTTAGTGCCATTAAAGCTAGATTTAAAAAAAAAACATGCCTCTGAAATTTTGGTTCCTTCGTTGATCAGGATTTCTCCTGCTGAGTCGATACATACAAATGACAGGCTTGTGTGATGGGCAAACCATATATGCATTACACATTGCTGTATTTAAACGCGTGGTGGTTTCGGTCCCGACATGATTTTCCAACCCTGTAAAATTAAAATCACCAGTATTGTGTTGGCCAGTCTCTGATTAAGGGTTCCAAACTGACAAATGACAGACCATACATTTTTATTTAAGGCATTCTAATTCCTATTTACAGCGTGTGTGTTACGGTATGCATGCCAGTGAGTCTGTGATGACATGCATATGTGCACAGCATATATGTATGTGTCCCAGTGTGTGTGTGTGTGTGTGTGTGTGTGTGTGTGTGTGTATGTGTGTGTGTGTGTGTGTGTGTGTGTGTGTGTGTGTGTGTGTGAGAGAGAGTGTTAATGCACTGTATGTGTTCGTGTGCATCTGAGTGTTTGTATGCACACATGTATGTATGTACAGTATGTACAGTATATAGGTGCATGTTTGGGGATGTGTGTGTGTGATTGTGTGTGTGTGTGTGTGTGTGTGTGTGTGTGTGTTTGTTTGTGTGTGTGTGTGTGTGTGTGTGTGTATGTGTGTGTTGTGTTCGCTCACACATTTGTATGTGTAGACAGGCACGTTTAGGTGTGTCCTCGTGTGTGTGTGTGTGTGTGTGTGTGTGCGTTTTGTACCTTTGGAAGCACGTGTGCCCTTTCTCCTTGTAAATGCCCTCCGAGCCATCCATCTCCTTGTCTCTGACATGATGACTATCTCTTCCCCAGTGACCCACTTCCAGCTACCTAAACCAGGTCACCCTCTAGAAGACCCCTATACGCTCCGATCCAGGTGTCCAGGTGCCCCCGTGGACGTGAGTCCGACGCGGGTCATTTCCTGATCCCACTCCATCTCTATCTCACTTCCTGTCATTCTTCACTGCCCTGCATCAATAAAAAAAGGCAAACATTTTCAAAACATAAAAAAAACATTAAAAAAAACCCTACTGCAAACCATTGCTTTTCTTGTCACTGTGACTGACAACTCTCCTCTCCGTCCTCTCCACCCCCCCGCCACCCCACTTGTGGGCCATGGCCCCCCCAAAACCATGGAACAGGTGTGGGGGGAATGCCGGGCACGTTCGAGAGGATGTAACCCCAGGTCCGAGGAGATAGAGGAGAAGATTTACACTACATCTATACATTTTTACATACGTGGAGATTTACGGCCGCCTACAGCACCCCGGGATCTCCGAGGAGTGAAGTTTATGGGTGAAGCGTATAGCCGGTTTTCTGGAAACCGTGGACACATACCGTAAACAGACCACTCAGAGTGGCCTCCCAGTCGCCATAGGGGGCTGCCGACGGAGACGAGATGTTGGCCAATCGGAATCAAAGTGAGCATTTAAGTTTGGGTTTTTACGTTCCTGTCAAGCAAAAATGTGGAGATACAGTATGACTGTAAGTTTGGGCTTGTGTCCTGGGCCTGGACAGAAATCAAACTGTAAAAATGTAAATCATTCAGACGGATTTTAGAGAGGGAGGGGGGTGTCAGGAGAGACAGTTGTTTCTGCTTTTGCTCATGGCTTGTGGGAATGTTTGTGATTATTTGAGTCCGTTCTGTGTTTATGTCTGCCGTGACAGGGGGGTTATGGTCGCGGTGGTTTATGCTGCTGGTTAATCAAACAGATTCTCACTCACTTGACCTTCAACTCCTCAGAGCAGCTAGAAGCAAATAAGCAAGTCTGGTGATTTCCTCGTTTTTTTTGCTACAAAACATTCCCTCAAAATCCCCAATTTTTTTAAAAATGGGGTATTTATTTAGCTTTTATAGCGGTTTGTTTTTGGGAAAGTCAGTGGCATTTCAATTTCGTGATGCAGCCTTTAATAACAAAACCCCATAATAGCTTGTCGTGCATGTCCGGTCCCTCCCATGGCTCTTCCATGCATGCATGCATCTTTGCAGGGCATTTTCAAAAACAAACAAGTTTCTCACTTTGTATGTGGCCTGCCTGCCACTAAAGAACTCAATAAACCAGCTGTAGACAAGCTGATGAGTAATAGCAATGGACTTAGATTTGCGGTTAGGGTTAGGGATAGAATAAGGAGGATGCAATTATTGCATTTAGTTGACACTTAGTTTAGGGGTCATGTAGAGTTTATTCTAGGTTGAAAGTTTGTTGAATGTACATATTCAATATACTGTGCATACATTCGGTATATGTGAGCCTCTAAATACTAATCATTTCTAAATACTAAGAATTTGTACATAAAATCAGATTTTTTTTTAAACCAAAATTATTTCCTTGACAGACGATTACTGTGGAATAAAATACACATTGTGTATTTGGTGATGCCCACATATTTTGGGTTCATTGCCCTGTGCCCTGTCTCTCTCTCTCTCTCTCTCTCTCTCTCTCTCTCTCTCTCTCTCTCTCTCTCTCTCTCTCCACTGTTTTGTTTAAGATCTGTCCATTCCTGTGTTTTCCAGCAAGCGTTCCCACCACGTTTTGCACATTGTGTTCTCCCTGTCGTTCCTCTTCATTTTAAACTGCACAAGCCTCCTCCAGACAGGGCTTCTCCCACCAGCACCCGTTCGCCTTCATCCGCAACGTGTGTGTGTGTGTGTGTGTGTGTGTGAGAGAGAGAGATGTGGGGAAGACATCCCTGCCTATCTCAATGGGCTTGATGGAGCCCAGACGGGAGGAAATTCCAGGCGTTCCCAGATTAGGCAGCCTTTTCCCATCCTGCCCCTGCGCTGCGTTAAGCCGCTGCATGTGTGCTGTCTGACCAGATGGGATTGGACCAGACCTCGGGGCCACTAGCTCCGCACCACAGCCAGGACGATGCCACGTTACTGAGGCAGAGTGTCAGGGAACAGAGAGAGGAGAATCCTCCATTTGTTGGTGCGATGGTTACGACAAAATGCACGAGATCTGATAGGAATGGAAAGGGAAATGTTCTCTCTTGTGAATAAATGCTAAAGTGCTTGGTTCTACTTTATACATTACTCTCAGTGTTATGCATCATTCACATGTGCAACAAGTGCAACATTCACAAGTGCAATTTCTTAGTTATATTCTTATTAGCAATGCGGTATTTGAACGGTAAACTGAGGAAATGAGGCTTTCCAACCAGAGTAGGGGAAGTGGTTTCATTTGTTGCATAGAACATGTGACTCTTTCATACACTGTTTAATTATAATAAGCCATTTTGTCTTTCTTTTTTTATTTTTGTTGGGGGGGGGGGGGGGGCAGCCAAAACTGCCTTAATGGTGCCATAAAGACTGGGAAACTTGTAAACATTTCTGCCAGGAGCTCGTAGGAAAAGTGTGCAGTTAAAAAGAGCCCTTTATGACGCGCTGCAGACTGCCTCACTGATGCATGGGCTACGCAAGGTAAAGAGCTTAATTCACATCACGTCTGAGACGGCGTTTTCATTGACTCATTATACTAATGATGAATGACCACAGGAAAACGCCGGGCCGGCCGGAGAATTGATGTAGCAGTCCCCCCCTTTTCTCTCTCCCTCTCTCTCTCTCTCTCTTACTCTCTCTCTCTCGCTCTTTTTTGTGTCCCCCAGCTTCTGAATTTTAAACAGCAGCATTCATAAGCATCCATCTGCTTCTCTTCTCTTCCCCCACAGCAGTATCGGCCCAAAAACATGGGCCTCTGACTTCTCAAACAGTCTCACTAAGGGGAGAAGCTGAGGATGCATGTGACTTGCAGCCCCCAAATTTATCAGTTTGTCAATTTACCAACAATTGAAAAGCAAAGCATTTATTGTTCAGTTTGTTTTTATTTGACCATTTATTCAACAACAGTTATCCATGTTATGAGCAAATATGTCGGCGCTGGCAAAGCTTTCAGGTCCTTGCTATCAGCCTGCATTCAGTACTTTTTCTCCAACAAATACGCGTTGTTGAAGGAAGAAGTGCTGTGAGTTCAGCAATTCAGTGATTTGCTCCTGATGGTCTTCAAGCTGTCATTCAAAAAAGCTTCTGGTGTTTGTACACAACCCTGGCTTTGTAAATGGGAAACAAACAAGACATGAGAACAAACACAGTAACGGAACCATAGACAAATCAATAAACATGATTCAGAAGCACAGGAAAGGAGGGGTGTGATTTGATTGGCGGATGAGCTTAAATATCAACACCCCTTTGTGAAACCGAAACATAATCAAGGATTGTATCTTCAATGAACCTACACAATTTTGCAAAGACGGCAATAAATATGTAGTGTGACTGTGACTTTAAACGTAAATGTGGAACAGAGAGGGTTGTCAGTAGACAACATGACTAGTTGCATTATTATTCTGGTTTATACTATTTCATGGGAAACCAGGCAATAACGCAAGATATGATTTGTTTATAGTTCTACAGTTTGTTTATTGGGCTCCACGTGAGGGTTTATAGCCATACAGAAGGCCATTAACACTGCACAAATTCAACCTAGCATTCAAGCGCAGTCCATACAATACAAAACTCTCCCTTATTTCTGGGGCTCCGCACGGATTTATTGGGCAAGCAGTAAACGGGGTTAGTCCCCCCCCCTCCAGTGGGTTCATCAACAAAGAAGCTTCCTTTAAACCCCAACCCCAGTTAACTCTGTACGCTGGGTGCTCTGGATACTGGAGTCAGAACCATAGAATATTGCCAGGAGCGATCCAAGGTTGTGGATTCCATGGAATGTTTGGTAATGGAATTCCTCCGTAAGACAATAAGTGTATGATCGGCCTGTAATGAAGTTTTGCGGGAGGAGAACATTTCAGGGCCATGGTAAACTTATTGCCCACAAAGGGGGGGATGGGTGCCTGTAAATATGGAGGCTTTATCAGACATCTCATTCCTTTGTGGTACCATTGAACTTACTAACCCTTCTCATTTCTAGTCCCTTTTGCGCAGATTCTGCGCCTAGGATCTTTATGTCTTTGTCTGCCTATATGTACGCAGATCCATACCATCACATGTGCACAAAATACTTTCGGTCAGGACTTAAACCACTAGTACTGTCCTTCTCCTTTGTGACAGACAAACTTCCTCATTTTTTGAACTCTTCATCCTAAACTCTTCCAGCAAAGTCAGGCCTTTTCTTAACGAGTCTTCAGAAGTGTATGTGTTTGGATGCACAACAGAAGTACTGAAGTCTGGTCGCATAGCAGTGTTCCCCATGTGCGGGTAAGGTGCGGCTCCCCCTCCTAATGGGCCATTAGTCAGAACGAGCACTAATTAGCCGTCGTCTGGCTGCTTGTTGTGGTGGAGGCGGAGAGAAGACTACAGTGTAAAGCAGTGGGAATCCGGCTGCCGCCTCTTCCTGGTGGCGGAAAAGCTACATTTAACACGCCAGCCGTCGCCTGAGGAGAAGGTTTCCACCAGTGACTCCCATGTTGGGGTCCTTCCTGTTGTTTACACTGAGAAGGGAGTGCCATGGGAGTCCTATTGTGGTACCACTTGACCATAAGTCATACTTTTTATACAATTATGTAAGTAGTTTATTAACTGAACACGCAACAAAGTCATTAAGGAGATATTACAAACATTAGCCATGGGAGTCATTGTGTTTGTATATTTTGGAGGCACATTCTTTCTGATGCCTACGTGTTTGGCATAGATTTTTTTGACACAATATTTGTAGCGGTCTGAGGACTCATGTTTGCACAGAAGCTTGGATCATTGTTGTAGTTACTTACAGCTCGATGTAGTTAATCCTAGACACTTGAGCGTCTGACAATGTTGACAGACTCCTTTTGACACGACACACTCCTCATTAGCGACCGGAGTGCAATCCGGTAACCATGGCGATGAATTGTGATGCGTAAACGGATCATGGCCCAAACCCAGAGCAAGAAGAGAAACAGGGCGAGTCTGCCCTTGAGAGTTCCTTGAGCAGCTCACTTGTCCACCACCACCATCACCCCCACCCCCAACACACACACACACACACACAAAGAATGGCATATTGCCAGACTTTGGGCTTTTGGAATAATTCACGCAGGAGATGAGGGCTCAGAGAGAGGGATCGTTCTCAAAGGGCCCTTTGAGAAGGGTGGACACCAGAGGCACGTGAGGGAAAGCCAGTGCGGTGCTCTGAATGCGGGGGTTAATCTGTGGCTGTCAGGAGATCCTCCCTCTTGATTCAGATGTTTATATAGAGTGCCGAGGGCTGTAATCGTGGTCATCGAAGTATGTCCCTTAGATTACTAAATGGAACTGTTTATCTCAACGCTGGGACGAAGCGACGAGAATAGCGATCGTCAAAACAACATGAAATAACATTTTCATTTCTGTGCCATTTCTTGGCCTGCTTAGTCTATTTGAAGAGTGTATTTTTTGGTTGTGTTTGCATATTAAGCACCAGTGAAGGAATCATCAGACCTAAAATGTATAAATACTGCAAAGACATATGCCAGAGTAACCGGTCATGCAGTGCTGCTGTTTCAGATCCTTCTGGATGTTGTCAACAAACACTGGGAGTTTGTCAGGACTCGAAGTCCTGACTGTGGGCCATGGTGCCTTCCCAACACAAACATGCTCAGTCATCCAGAGTGACAATAGATGTTTATAAGGGAGAACACTCCTAATTCACTTCCACTCCAGAAGAATCCATTTCTAAAGGCTTTTTACCAGAATTCACCCCTTGTTGTCAAAAATATTTTCTATTCCTGAGTTTTAATTGCTTGCCTTACTCTGTGAAGAGAAAGTTAGAAACCCCCCCCCCCCCCCCCCGTATTTAATCCATTTAAATCAATTTCCAGAAGGCTGTGAAATCAAGCCATTCAACAGTTGCTCACAATTATTTACATTTCTTTCTCTGTCTGGACCGAGGGCCTTTGTGTCGGCAGAATGGTCTAAATTGGATGAACAGCAGGTTCATTACCCTCATTCATCAACTGTCAAATCATCTTCTCCTCTCCTCCCATAAAGTGCGCTTTTTCAGGTGTCCCCCTTGGGGGCCGGCCAACTCCGCCTCGCTCTGGGCGTATCTGTGTGCCATTGAGTCTGGCTCAAATTTATGCGCCCTGGTTGCCAAGAGTCAGAATGAGGAATGTTTTTTGGGGGGACAATGCCCAGTGACATATTTGACTTGGTCAGAAGCGCAACGGGAAGGAATCATTGGAAAAAGGGCAGATTCTCTGGACAGATTTATTACTGTGACCCCATAATTTGTCAAAACTGTGATAATTGTTGATTAGTGTTTCAACATAAGTTAAAACCGAGTTGAAACCATTTTTTTGAGTTTCTTGCGTTTCCGTGTCATGTGTCCATATTTTACAAAGGCCTAAATTGTATTTCGATGACTTATAAATGACTTTACACTGCAGAATCCTTCACTACACTGCACAACTGACTTGCAACTGGTGTTGTGGAAAATGTTGTTTGTGTTCCATGTAACTTGATGCAACAGTTATGAAATCTCGACAAGTGTGTTACTCAGAATCAGGGCAGCTACTGTAATTTCCCATTAGCTATACCACTTAATACCCTCTAAGTCCGACACAATAGTTGTCTGTGAGTGCTATGACCTTTGATTTGGATGAACTCATTGTTCACCCCAATCAATCCAAATCTGATTTCCAGTTGTAGCCTTGATAGTCTTACATTAATCCAAATTAATGTCTGCTGTCATAATCAGGGGGCATGGTGTACTGCCAAGGGGCCTGTTTTGGGTTGCAGGTAATTTAACAATAAGTAACTTAACTCAAACTTGGGTAATTGACCATGCTAAGCCACTTTTAGTATGTCACACGCAAATACTGGCTAAGGAAAAAAACGCTTAATATCCCACCACCCCAGCACTTAGATTAGAACAACTAACCGTGTTTCGTTATGTGAAACAGAGTTGCAGAGGTGAAACTTTGAAACATTCTGACACCTTTTACATTGCGGCACAATTTATAATCTTTTTGTGGTGGCAGTTCAGTTCTAATAGATAATCCTTTACTAGAAATGTAACAAAGCTTCGCTGTATTCATGTGTCTGGCTTTGCTCGCAGATGAAGGGGTTCTTTCCATTCCTCAAGAGCTGGATGAGACATGAGGGAAGCCTACAAGCAGGACACCCAATCTCCCAGGAGAACACTGTGCTGCGCTGTGCTGTGCTGTGTTGCGCTATGCTGTGCTGTGTTGCGCTGAGCTGTGTTGTACTGTGCTGTGCTGCGCTGTGCTGTGCTATGCTGTGCTGCACTGTGCTGTGTTGTGCTGTGATGTGCTGTGCTGGGTTCCGGTGTGCTGTGTTGCACTGCGCTGTGTTGTGCTGCACTGTGTTGTGCTGCACTGTGTTGCACTACGCTGTGCTGTGCTACGTTGCGCTGTGCTGTGCTGCACTCTGCTACCCCTAGTAAGACGGCGCATCCCCCTGCATTGAGCTCGGTCTCATGGTCTCTGCTCCCAGGCACTTTGCTGTGGGCCATTCTCAAACCTTACACACAGCACAGCAAAGTACAGTACAGTACAGCATCTCGGTTTAACTGTAAATGAGTTTGAAAGTCAGAGAGAGAGAGAAGGAGAGAGAGAAAGAGAGAGAGAGAGAGAGAGAGAGAGCATGAGTGAGAGAAGGGCGGTGGTTGGCCTGAGTTCAGTGGTAGCAGTGTGGACGTAATGGCTCCCTGTCTCAGGGCCATGCAGTACTGTACGTCTGACTGGGAGCGGAGCTCCCTCAATTACCTGCTCCGGCTGCAGGCCAAACGGCCTCCCTCAGCTCAGCCCTCCGCTCTGCCCAACTGTACAGGCTGAACCTGCGCAGTGTTTTCAGACAGAGTACAGTCAGTACTGAAGGCTTGCCTTTGTGACTTGTGTTTAGACTGAGCTGTGTGTGTTAGTGTGTGTGTGTGTGTGTGTGTGTGTGTGTGTGTGTGTGTGTGTGTGTGTGTGTGTGTGTGTGTGTGTGTGTGTGTGTGTGTGTGTGTGTGTGTGTGTGTGTGTGTGTCTGTGTGTGTGTGTGTGTCTGTGTGTGTGTGTGTGTGTCTGTGTGTTTCTTTGTGGCCTATGAAAAATGTACAAGGCGAGGAATGTCATTACCTCTTTCTCCTGTTCTCTCCTGGTGCCAAAGCCACAGCGACTGTTACAGAGGGGCTGATTGTCTGACCCCCTCGCGCTGTGCAGTTGGCAAGCGGCAATTATGTAAGCCTGTCTCCCTAATATAATAAGAAGTGACTGTGCAATAAAAAAAGAGGGTAAAAGCCTCACAACCCTTCTTTTCATGAACGTTTTAAAGACTGTGGGAGGTGCTGACTACCAGAAAGTGGAATTATGGGGTAGTTGGTAGGAGGGATGGTTGAGGGTGGCAGGGCGGGGGGGTAAACATATTAACAGCTAAGACTGTTCAGGAGCTCTGAACCGGTTTCCGAAATCTTTTGACCCGAGCCAAGCGAAGTTTTGGCAATCAGATAAATGGCAGTATAGCTACTGTTACAACACTGGCAGCGGAGCCAGCGCTTTAGAAATCCCTGTGCCTCCTGGCTCCCACTGAATACGGCTGGAGATAAAGAGACACACCATGTCATGTTCCATGGTGAGACACAGAATGAGGGGAAAAATTCCCCTTAGTGGGACGACCACGAAATGAGCCTTTTTTTTTTTCTCAAAGCATTGCTCCCATTCTTTGACTTCTTATGAAGCTGTTTCTTTGGCACGAGTTGGCCATCCCAACTGCTGATCCAATTTGGGACTTGGAAAGAGCAAGAGGAGAGAACGTTTTGATTCGGCAGCTGTCAGGCGGCAGTCATCAGCTCCTGGTCCATGGCCCGAGACCAACTTTTTCCCATCGAACCCTCTGCATGGGCTTGTAGGCTTTGCCCCTTGTGTGAGGGGAATCTCATGTGACTGTCCGCCTCACAAAGCTAATTAAGACAAGATTATCTCCCATCTCTGTTGTGCTGTCAAAGCGCTACAGGGGAGGAGGGAGGAGGGGAGGTTCTCAAATCTCCAATGCCAAGTGCTATTGACCACAGAGAACCAACATACATGACTGCCCTTTCGTTTGACATGGTATTAACTGGTGCATTCAAGATCATGTAACATGTCTGAGACCTTTTCTACATGTCTGTATTCAGCGTAAAATTGCACCACACTAGAACCTCCATCAACGGTACACTATGCAAGATTTTTGCCTTCATGTATATAATCTCCGCAAAGTCAATTTGATGGTAAACAAACTTGTAATAGCGGAATCACTCACCTAGCATAGGCAAAGAGTATAGCTGTAGCTGGTCGCTACTGAGAGAACCAGCAGTGCAATTTAAAGAAGTGACCTTCCGTGATAATCGTGAAACACTCATTTGTCAGTAGATATAGCTCTTTGGAGATAGTTTTTGCTTATTGTTAGTAATTTGACTCCACAACAAAAGCATTTTCATTGTGTACAGGGGGGACAAGCCATGAGAAGTAGGCTATTTACGAGGCCAATGTCAGATATACAGTATGTATGTATCGCAACAGCAGCGGGGTATCACCTATTGTTTAACACCTATTTTGAATGCGTTATTCATGTTTGCTTTTGGTTAGTAGTTGGTGTGAATTAACACCAAATCTTCACCCTCTTTAAACATTGCAATCGGTGTCAGATGCATTCATTCTCATACAATCCTGATAACCGCATTTAATACATGTTTTTAATAGAGTTTATTCTACTGGAGTCCAAAAAACATGTTTAAAGAACTCAGTGTTCACATTGATTTTGTCGAAAACCAAAATACAACCTAACTCAAACATTGGTCTCGGTTCAAAAGCGCCTGAGGCCAACTAGATATACCTTGTCCGTGTGCATCTATCCGAGGTTCATTTGAAGGTTCCCTGCATAGTCTAGTTTCACTAATCCCTCCTTTTCCCTTGATTAGCACTCGTTGGCATTGTAAATACACACACACCTGTGTAGGATGTAACCTAAGGCGACGGCAGCCACCGGAGCCAAGCGCTCCTGCTCGGCCTTGTTCTGTTCTCTGAAGTTAATTAAGAACATTGGTAGCATTTGCGGCATAGTTCCCTCTCACTGCGGAGCACGCTTCTCTATCAGGGAATGGCGGGCATGTCAGGGAGGGGGAAACCCTATCCGACTCACGAGCGCCCTGCTCACCAGGGGCGATGACTGAGACTCTGACTGCCCTGATTCGCTGAAAGCTCAGTGTCATCGTGTCTAATTGATTGATGTTATGCCCCCCCCACCCCTTTTCAGAATCCTAATTGTGTCCTTTTGTTATCTCCGTCTTTAGCTGCGCTTTATGAATTGATACCTCTCTCGCTCTGTCTTCCTCTCTTGGCAATTCATTCCTTCATTCTCTTGCCCATTCTCTTATTCTCCACCTTATCATCATGTCTGTTTCTTATTCCCTTTCTGTCTCTCTTTTTCCACTCATTAAATCTCTCACTCCCTCTCTTTCGTCACTCCTCTCTCACTCTTTCATTCTCTTCTCTTATTCCTTCTTTTTCCCCCTCTCTTGCTCTCTTTCGTGCTCTCTCTTTCACACTCTACTCTCTTGTTCCCCCTCTCCCCCTCTCCTTCTATGAGGGTTTCCCCCGGTAAACATATCTCATGCAGCTGCACTTGTTCCCCTGCCCGCCCTGGCCTGCCCGCTCCACACAGCTGGATCCAACCTCTACCAGATCCATATCATCCCCAGCTTCAGAATCCCCCCCCCCCCCCTTCCCACCTCCATCCATTGGTTTTTATGGCGGGACTGCAGATGGTCCCACTGAAGGCGCCCCCCCGACACACACACACATACACACACACCCACACGCACCCCCCCCCCCCCCCCCCCCACACACACACACACTCCAGCCACCGTACCCCAGTCTCCTTCCCTCCCAGATGCTTGTCTTTCAAGATCGTTTCCCAAGTAAGAGGATCAGATAAGGCCAGAATCCCCTTGGAAATGTAATGAGAAAATTGTGAAAGGCAGAACGTAATAAGCCTGATTTTCCTTATCGACGGCCCAGATTGGACCTCGGTGCATGGCTTCGTCTCGGGTATTCATCAAGCCAGTGTTACAGTAAAATAAAAAATGCTCACTGTCCTGTGAACCATTATCGCTGCCATTGATTCTGAAGGACCAGTACGAGGGGTTAAAGAGAGTGGCAGTAAATTGCTGCTTTGTAGGGTGGCTGGCACTAACATGCCTTTTTAATTTTAAAAAGAGGTTTGGCGCAACAGCATACATGGTGGGCAAAGAGCGGAACATTTTAAATAATTTAAGTGGTCTAATTACGGCACTTTTGTGTCATTTAGCACACTAGAGCTTAGAATACCTAACGTGAACTTTATATTTAGCCTTCTTGGTCTGAGAATAGTTGGCTGTTGTATGCAAATTGCCTTCGTTTTCTGCTTTTGTACAGTACATAATTGAGCAGTGTGACCTACAGTGTGACCTACTGTAGCCTCACACGTCACACTCATACCTGCCTGAGTCTGTCCATTCAACTTTTGCAAGGGTAATGTGTGTTGATTTTGCTGTTATTTATCCAAAGCAGCTGTTCATCCATTTTTCTTGCAAGATAGTGATGGCAAACTGTTTGTGTTTATATCTCAGATTTTTTCATGCAGTTTTTTTTCCTACCTCAACAACTGGCACTGATATGGTTTGTCATCGCTCCAGTAAAACGCAACAAAACAAAAAAAGACAGGTGATGAGCCCATTAAAAATGTGTGCATGCAATTACCAGTCTGCCTTTGCCTGGGGTAAATTGCCTCTGAAGTGGTTTGCCCCTGTGAAAAAAGACGTAGGGAAAAGGAGTGGATGTGTTGTGTCTGATGGTGGAGATGAAAGGCTCACTCACTGTTATTTGTCCATTACTGTAAAGCACTCAACAGGGTAAAACTGCCAAACCTTCACACCCTTTGCCCTGTCATTGGGAAATGCATTATGCTTAGATGGATTAGGGGTTATCAGTGCACTGTGGCTTTTACAGTTTATTTTTGTAAAGTTTGCTCGAAAATACAGTGCAAGTGCACTGGTAAATAGAAAATATTTACTTACAGCATACAATAATCATTACACATTTTCAGCGCTTTTTTTGTTTGTTTTTAACAACAGTTCCTAGGCCCTACAGACCTACACCTTCTAGGCCATTAACATAGCTAATCATTAGCTACAGTAACAGAAATATTGTAGGTTTGCTTCCCTGTTATGTTTTGGGAGTAGACTCTTTTGTTTTGCTGCCTGGCCTGTCAGGCGGGCTGCCGGTCAGTAGAGCTTAATTTACAGTGGACTTTGTATGGGTTTCATATAAAGACTGACTGTTAGGCTTCTCATTAACCTGCCTCAGATCTGTGGATGTATTGTACAATGATGTGCCAAATGGAGAATGGGGTGAAGAGAGAGAGAGAGAGAGAGGGAGAGAGAAAGAGGGAAAGGGAAAAAATAGAGAGAGAATACAATATCAGACATAATCATTGTAAAGCCTCATTTTATATCACAGTTCTCTAGAACAGGTAGAGTCCAGCAAATGATTGAGTTGTAGGTTGTACAGATCCATTTTAGTTTAAGTGCACACACACCAGAGGAGCATTTCTTCTGAGTTGAATCAGAATTGAAGACTCTCCCTTTAAGCGTGTGTTATGTTATGTGTTTTTAATATGCATACTTCAGGCTCCAGAGGCATTATAAGGGGTCCTCTGTTCAGGCGACCACTCCACACAGTGGCCTGCGAGATCTCAGAGGAATGTCAGTAATTAGCTCTGTAATCACTGGCTTTGGGAAATCGGCAAAACCACACAGCTGATCTCTGTGTGAAAGGGGGTCTGCCTGCAGTATAAAAGGGCCAAATGGTTCAAATATGTGTGACTGTGTGTGTGTGTGTGTGTGCGTGTGTGTGTGTGTTTGTCTGTGTGACAGAGGTATTTGTGTATGGTTAGTTTCTGGTAGTGGTTTTGCTTTAGCTCTGTACAGTAATCAGTCAAAGGTCAGCGACCTCGGCTTTGGCGATGGTCTGGAATTCAACACACACACACACACACACACACACACACACACATACACAGAGTCAAGTGTCAAGCACCAAACCAGAGACTATGAGGCCTTATGCACCACCAGTAGACATGGCCGAGCTCAGCCAAACGGAGAGGGCTGCGATGCATAACAGCGATTACGTAAAGCACGAGACAACCAGGGCCCCTTCAGCGCGCCAGTAACTCAGACGACTCTGCGGATCTCCGCTGATTAGGTGATGACAGATCCGCAGGCCTTATGGCAGCTTAAACTCATGTTGCCACTCACTACCACTTCACTTTGGTGAATAAATAGCATTTTTATGGGCCTGTTGCTGGTGGAGTTTGTTACTGGGTGATAATGAGGTTGAGTGTTGTTGTTGCTGTTGTCAAAACTGTCATGAACTCATTTGACCATGAAACCACGTCGGGTCCAAAGGGCTTTGATTCAAAGGGGTCTGTTACAAACTGTATCGCTGGTTCGCCTCTGTGAAAACTATGCAGGTAAATTGAATGGAACCCAATGGCAGGCATTTGTCATACAGTAGATGAAGGGTTCACTCTCCGTCATTTGACCACCGCACTGCTCGGCGAAAGTAAATCAAAAGGCATCAGATCTACTGGTGGTTGTTGTTGAGGCTCACTGCTCAGTGTGGCCATTCCGGAAGAATAACATTTCTTTTTTTCAGTTTTTTTTGGGGGCGGGGGGGGGGATACTTACAATTTGTATTTGAAAAGGAAACGGTGATTTGAACGGAAAGAATGGAATCTGCCCGAAGCCCGTGGCAGCGTTATCACAAAGGACACATTGTGCTCCGTCAGAGCGTACTGGGTCCCAGCAGGTGGAGTTTCGCACAGAGACCCCTCCGCTCTTCCCCGAGCCGTCGCATTCCTCCCGTCTTCACCTTAGCGGTTACATAACAGGGCATAGCACAAGACAACACGACGCGGATGCTGCCCTGTGCTGGACTGGACAACATATGGCCCCTTTTGTTTTCAATATGTTCGCTCTCTCTCTCTCAATCTCTCGCTTTCTCTCTTTCAAATCTTTCCATGTGTGAGGAGGAAGAGGTGGAGGTAAGAGAAGGCAGTGGAATGCGAGGCAGATGTCTTCCATAAAGGTGTGATATCATAACAACGCCTTGAAGTGCACAGGAGTGTTTGACCGCTCTTGGGCCTTGGGGAGTGAGCCGACACAGCCAACCCCCCCCCCCCCCCCCCCCCCCTCACATGGAGGGTTTGTTATGATTGTAGATTGCATGGAGTTCACTGCTGAGAGTGAGTGTATGGTGCACAAAGAGAGTATCAGGAGGAGAGCAAGCCAACTCAACATCAACATGACATGCATATCATGACCTTTACCGAGGTGCAGGTTGGCGTCTTGCATGGTGTGTGTGAATGAGTGAATGTGAGGCATTACTGTATGAAGCACTTTGAGTACTCAGAGAAGTAGAAAAGTGCTAATGCAGTCCATTTACCATTACTATTCTACGATTGGCAGACTCTCTACAGTGACGTTTCTTCAGACTCTTGAGCATCTTGAAATAATGACCACTGATCAATACTTTTACTGTGGCTCCTGTGTCAGTTGGATACTTTTGGATTAAAAAACAAATACTGTGACGAAAAAAAAATGACGAAACATAGCAACAAGAACAACAACACATAAACCAGACTCTATTCTGAGCATCTGTTTATCAGTCTGGGATTACTGGATAACTACGAGAACAGGTTGATGAGTGACAAAAGGCGCAGGTGTAATGCATGAATGAGCAATTTTCTGCACTTTGCCAAACAAAACGGACTATCATGTCATCTACACCCCGGACACAACAGCAATCATGTCATATTCAATCCCGGATGCACCATGACAACACAACACACACAACCTTAGCTGGGAAAGTTTTTTTGTCCTCCTCCTCTTCTTCCACCACCCACACACACACACACACACACACATACACACACACACACACACACACACACTCAGCGCTCGCGGAAAGGTCCGGCTCCTTTTTCTTTTCACGAGCCGTGACACACACTGACAAACACGGTTTATTCATCCTCCAGCGGCTCCCCAGCGAGTGGACAGACTACACCGTACAAGCAACAGGGCCCTTTGGCCCAGGCAGGGTGTGTGGGGGTGGGGGTGAGGGGGGGTGAGGCGGGGTGAGGGGGGGGCGGGTGGGTCAGACGGACGGACAAAAGCTGTGCTATTTTCCTTGGTGTCTTCCCAGCGTGGTTATTGTCTCGGCGAAAGGAGCCCGTAAAATGGGCAGAGGAGTGGAAACAGAAACAATCGTTTGTTTCAGACCTTTTAACCTGAGCCGAGGAGGAATGGGAGGGGGGTGGGTGGGGAGGGGGAGAGGGAGGAGAGAGGGGTGCAGGTGGGTGGTTGTGTGGGGGGTATAGGGGATGGGGGGTGGGATCAAGGGGAGCAGGCCAGTCCCAGGGCCAAGAACCACAGATGAGCAGCTCAGACAAAAAGCCTGGTGTCGTATGAAACGTGGGAGGCTCTTTCTCCTGGTCCCTGGACAGCGTAACTCAAACAACAAAAAAAAAGATAAACAGTGCGCTTTGCGAAGCCAGCAAGTGAATGATGGGACAAAAGGCTGATGCTCTTCACCACAATCCCTCCCCCCAGCTGCTCCACCACTGCCCCACCAGAAGAGTGTGTGTGTGTGTGTGTGTGTGTGTGTGTGTGCTCAATGTCCTCAACACATCAATGTGTGCTCTTCACTGAGGTGTATACACCAGGCCTCCAGGCCGAGCCAGCCTGGTCCATGAGAAGGAGCTTATTCATCTACCCACCAACACGCACACACACACACACACACACATACACACACACGCAGGCATGCACACATGCACACAGACACACACACACACAAACACATACAAACACACTTGCACACACACACACACACGCAGGCACGCACACATGCACACAGACACACACTCTCACTCTCACACTCACACACACACACACACACACACACACACACACACACACACACACACACACGCATGCACACACTCATACACACACTCTCACTCCAACTTTCTCACACACACACACACACACACACACACACACTGGCTTCCCAGCAGAAGAGTATACTCTGCGCAGAAGAGCTCCAGTTTCTGTGGCTCCTTTGTCTCACTGAGCTCAGTGTGGACACGAAATGGGGCTGCAGGCAACCCAAAACCATCCCTCACGTAACACACGCACACACACACACGCACACACGCACACACGCACAAACGCACACACACACACACACACACACACACACACACACACGCACACACGCACACACGCACAAACACACACACACACACACACACACACACACACGGACACACACACACACATAGAAAGGGCATGAGATTCTCCTGGGACTCAAGCACCCACTTTAGCCCACTGTGTTTTGAACTCACAAGTGAGGCTCGTGTTCCTCCTTTTACAGTAAGATGCTGATCACAAATATCACCTTCAGAACCACGACTACGGCTGTTACCATGTGAAATAAATACGTAAACAAAAATAATAACTATTCTCACTCTTCCATTCACTGGGGCTCTCTCAGTACTTACTGTAAAAATAACGTTGAAAACAGCCAGTGATATAAAGAAGAGTATGTGAATGTTTCAGTGACACAGATGCAGGGTCTTTCTTCCAGGACCCAGGGAAACTGAACCCGTGGTGCTGTAACCTGAGTGGCATACCTATTGCTGTCTTGGCTCAGGACTGTGTCATTGGGAGAGACTATCTGTGCCGGGAAGGTTGCTGGGTGGGAGCTGCTGGACTGCCAACATTCATAAGCTCCCTTTTTTCCCACCGATACACAAACCTCAAGATTGTATTGCCCTGTTGCGCCTCTATGAAAAGATTTCTACCACTTGGGTGGCACTGGGGGGGGTAGTTCAGATTTGGGGATGGAAAAAAAAAAAAAAACGGTGAAAGAAATATGTATACAGTTCCATATATATCTGAATTGCATCTGCTATAAATTACCTTCAAAGACAGCCCGCCTGTGTGGCTCGCCGTGGTGGTATCTAAGACACGGAGTGGGTGGAGGGCAAATATGTGGTGGCAGAAAGGCATCTGTCAGCCCTGTGTGTGTGTGAGTGTGTGTGTGTGTGTGTGTGTGTGTGTGTGTGCCCACGTCGGTAGCAGCTAACTGATGGCCTCTTCATCGTTCCACGGGTTCCTCCCAAGACCTCTTCCAAGAGCTGGGCGGCCAAACGGTGCCACGGACAGCGGGCCGGTTACACAACCAGGAGGAGGAGGAAGAGGAGGAGGAAGAGGAGAAGAAATCGCAGGCAATCCATCTCCAACACAGCCAGCGGGTGGTGGGGTGTTTTGGGAAGACCTCTTTGTGTTTTTTACACCTCAGGACCCACCTCTCGCGGCCCCCTATACTTACAAGTACTGTAACCGGACAGATGTGGAAGGACTTACGTAACAACCTCGGTGTTGATTTCCAGGCTGTTGGTGGCACGGTTACCCTTCAGAGAAGTCCATTCTGACAGCAACCGGGTAGAACAAGAAGCAACAGCTGCATAGACAATTGGCTGCATTCACAAAAACAGACTGTGACCTTTCAATATTCATCAATATCAGTGGTGCTTAGAAAACCAACAGGCAACTGCAATACTACTGCCCAATATTCCTGTGAAGTTTCCTGTTGTTTGCAGCAGTTATGTCTCTGCTCCATGTTTATGTAAAGAATCTCCTAAAACAGATCAGGAGAATATGACAAATGTAGCCCATATTAGTCTCCAGATGTCAGGCAATGATGCAAGCTCTCTGTAGACACCTGGACCTCCTTTTGTCCAGAGAGAGAGAGAGTGAAAGAGGGACTATAGGGATATATTACTGTTATGGGCTATCACTCATACTTACATTACATTGCTTAACGGCACATACTCCCTGTGTTCTCTTGCCGTTCATTGTGATGGGGGGGCAGTTAGAGCTCTGATCATTTGTCACAATTGCACCATGGAGACGGAGACCGATGTTGTATGTTTGCACCGGTCGTAGCGAAAAAAAGAGAGGAAAAGGTGTGTATGTGTGTGTGTGTGTGTGTGTGTGTGTATATGGGGGGGGGGGGGGGGGGGGGTGCGTTAAAAAGGTGTAATACTACCGTCTCTCACGCGAAAGCTTACGTGGTGGTCGTAGGAAAGAGCGAGGAGGAGGAGAGCGCCGGTATCACACCACCACCTGACATATCACACCTCCTCGAGGACGCTTCTGCGGTTGTCAGTGGGAGCCCCTGAAAGCCACAGACTTCCTCTCGAGGGGGCACAGAACCGTTCCGGCAGAGTCAATCATCCCACTAGGTCTTGTTTGAACAGATTGGCCGTTTGTAAAGAAGGTTTTTGGAGGGCGAGATGTGCCGCAGTGACGTTTTTATCACCAAAATCCCTGCCAAGTGGAGGGTCCCACATGTAGGCATATTGCGTTGTTGTTGGTGTTTTCGGGTTTGGCATGACGTAAACGACTGCCTGCTGCGTGAGTGGGAGCATCCTGACCTAGACAACAGACAGACTCTCTCTCCACCCACGGAGAACCACAGGAAAACTTTGAGTTGATTTGCAACCTACTGTACTGTATGCTCTGCCTAACCTGACTCTTGCCAGATCCTTGTAGTTCGCTGAGCTTCACACAAAGATCTGGGACTTCTCGATAGGAGATGTATTTCAGAAGGCGGGGGCTTGTTAAAAGAAAATCCTTGTATGTGATTGGATAAACCACTTGTCTGTTATCTTGAATGACGTGCTAGGCTACTTCAAGCTGTTGCCAAACCCGGTCGGAAGAAGAGTGAAAACATCCTTGCCACCAATAAATGCCTTAAAACCATTCTCGGTTCATCTTTTAAAGAATGAATACTCGATAGATTCGACAAAACGGTTGAAATAGCAGAAGCAATGTCAGCACACGACTCCTCGCTACGTGCCGCCATTGTTGTTTGAATCAGACAGTCATTTCGGCGCTACGTCTATGAAATCCCGCCCAGTGATCCTGATTGGTTAATTATTTTTTGCTCCCTTGAAGGAGTTTGCATTGCCTTCGATCCCAGACCCTTGTGTGAGGCTCAGCGAAACGCCTCTGGTGGAACATGGTGGAACTACAAGGATCTGGCGAGAGTTAGGCTATGCTCTGCCCATCTCAAGGAGCAAGGAACAAAAAAAGAAACTTGCTGTTTTTCCATCATGTGCAGAGAATACCAGTTCTGACATCACCAGCGTTCTATTCCATCAGTTGACCTAAGCCATGGCCTGTAAAGCAACATAAGTTATTTTGCCTTGAAATAATGATTTTCAAACCACACCAACTTACAATACTTAGTATGGAGTCTCTTACATTGGCATACGCCTGGTATTGCACCATGTAGTCACTGCGGGTAGCATCATGCCAGTATTGACTGACCACTTACTATGACAGTAATATATCATCAAGCACTACTGGAGTTTATGACACAAGTGATCCTACTTTTTTGAATTGAGTGTTTTTATCATCAAACAATGCATTACAATGTGAAGGAAAACAGTCATTACCCTTCCACACACATGCCTCCCTCACCTCAGGACCAGGTATGAATCTGTGTATATAAAAACATGTATATGAAAATATAAATGAAAAGTAAACCTACTTTAAGTTCTCATGATAAGGAATATGAAGTACTGTAGGAGAAACAAGCATGGGACCCAAAGGCCTATTATAGTATGCTTTTTTTTTTTTAAATCTATCTTTTTCTTTGAAGGGTTATGTTGTGAGAGATACTGTCCATTTGGCATGCATTTCAATGGCTCATGAGTCAGTGCACTAAATGAATCCCATAGATTGTGAGCAAGGTCGTGGGATGCTCATATGAAAGCCCATTGGTATGCAGCAAGCCCCTCACCAACATCTGCTACATCCCCTCAATGGACAGTGCATGCTTCAGAGTTCAGACTGCACGTTTTTCTGTTGCCGTGGACATAGAGCACGTTTCAGGTGATCAAATAAAGTCAGCTTTATTGTCAGTTCTGCTGTGTGTAGAAGATTGCAACTGTGTTTCTATGAGGCCCCAACACTATCAGCAAACCACAATACATTTTTAGTAAATTGTAAATGCTTTTTATAGAATTAGGCATTGCTCAACACACCATATATTATTTTATACTACCATTTTATTTTCTCATTTTATTTTGGTCAACTGTTGTTGTTTTTTGAATGTGCTATACAAATAAATAGACATTGAGATCACTATTCGTAAGCATCTATCAGTGTCATTCTATACTGGCTGTTGCTTCCATCAGCTGAAGCTCCGGTGGCTGGATCTGATTTGACAGGTATGGCAGGGCTTCCTCAGGCTCCTGTGTGAATTACAGACCTCGAAGGAGCAACCAGGAGTTTAAGCGGCGGAGCGGAGATTCACCGGGCGTGCTCTGCCCGCTCCCTCCAGGAAATTAAAAGCTTGGGTCCACTTCCTTTTGACTTCCACCGCGACGCCCTCTCATCTCGTGCCAGCGGCCTAATGAATAGTAAATGATCAGTCCGTCTCTTCCTCGTCTCCCCCCGCGGACGGTTTATATAAGGCGTAGGCTATCCACCTTTTGCTACGAGCTATATCATGGACGGCTGCAGCTCACGTTGGGCTGACGTTGGGGGGGAAGAGGACATGTGGCTGAAGAGGAACCCTCCTTTTTCCTCTTGGGGAAATGGAGCTGCAAAACAACTGCGGTCTCCTACTGTGCTCCTGACAATGCCATACAACATACGTGCGTCTGAACACACGATTTATGGCTGCTGTTGCTGTGAGTCCAGCAATGTGAACTGAAGACAAAGGATGACAGTTCACACGGCTAAAGAGTTGGGCCATTATACAGATTTCCTGTTTTCCTTTCCGACTGTACATGTGTTTTATTGTAGGCCCACACTGCTGGAGATGGGGTTAAGCCTACAGTCATGAGTGAACAAACATTTGAGGTTTTGTGTCACTTATCCCCTCTTGACACCTTGCACGAAAGAAACAATGGATATGGTGCAGCAGATTAACAGGTCGGAATCATGCAATAGCGATGGAGTAACCATCAGACAACTGACCTGATCAAGATTGCACAGGATAAGCATTCAGATCTCGATTGTGCCTAGTTAGCCTTCCCACGACACCCAACGTTCAGTGTGATGACATCTGGCATTCCTGCAATACAAGCTAGCTCACTGTCTGTTACTTGTTAAAAGAAATTGGAAGTCATTCCTTGCTAACTTAGATGGCCCTGTGTGAATGACTGTGTTCCTTAAACCATGAAAGAAACTGCCAATGAAAATAAGATGTGTTATAAAAGAGTGGTGTAATAACATCCATTTGGAAAATGGCTGACTGAGAAGTTTGGAGCATTAAAGGAATGTTCATTATCAAAAGAAAGAGTAGTGGTGGAACATACTGGATACAAAAACAGGATAAATATGCCACCCTAAACACGGAGTGGCACAGACTTGTTTTGGAACATTCATTTAAGACATTCAAAATGCCTCTCAGCTCCACTAGTGCTCTTCAAAACCAACGCAGAAAACAAACAATGTCCACACGCCAAGTGGTTCAGGCAGAGTTCAAGGAGTGGACTGTAGAAAGTTGCATTTTTTTGCTGAAGATGTTCACAATTTCTGGCACAAAGTTAAGAACAAATGCCTTTTCTTTTTAAAGTAAATGTACAATCGCTAAATAATACAAGTTTTAAGCGGTTATAGACAATATGCAGACAAAGGGGACTTTACAGTAATCTTAAAAAAAACCCTTAAAAGTAGTTGCTTAACTATTTGACAAATTCCCCTCATATACAGTCTTTGCAATACCCCCTTCCCCCTGAACATGATAAAAGATCACTCTACTTGGTAAAAAATGGTAATACAGTATCTCAATTATTCACATTTGTGCGATGGCCCAAGTTTACTGTTGTAGTCATTCTTAAAGGAGAAGTCCAGTTTTCTCACTTAGATCTCAGTTTGTCGAGCTCACCAAACAAACAAAATTGGTGCTACCTAGTTCGATCTGGGGGCAAGCTCATGGATCACGCTGTAGCTGCCTTGCTAACTCGAACCAGGTAGCACCAATTTTTCAGTTTCTTGTCGTATCGACAGTACTGGTGACCTCGCCAAACTGAGATCTATGTAAAAAAAATCCGAACTTCTCCTTTAAGTCAAAATGTATACGTATAAATGTAGGATAGCTTTATTTCAAAGCAGGACAGCTTTATTTCACAAGACACTTTTCTTGTTGCCTGACTTTGCACGTTGCCTGCCTTTTAAATTAGGCCCCTGTGTGTTATCATAACATATATGCACTCATTATGGTGGACAGCACAGTAGGAGATTCTCCTGGTGGTCGTTTCAGTTTTTGAAGCCCCTTAGAATAACCCCAGGACATGAACAAATATATAAAGTTGGCCAGCCAGATGCCTCTAAAATTATAGCTTTTATTCTGCGGATGAAATGTTATTCTAAGCTTTATTAAGTCTTTGGAGAACCACTGAGTGAGATGACCACAGCTATTACTGTAACCGATTCCCATGTGGAGGGTCTTCACCATGGGAGAGTGTGGTGGGAAGTATGGATGTGGAGACACAGAAATGGGTTTGGCAAATGCAATTTCTGTATGCCACTGGGAAAGTGGGGAAATTATGTGTGTCTATTTGTACTGCCTATATCTGACTCTGTGTGTGTGTGTGTGTGTGTGTGTGTGTGTGCGTGTGTGTGTGTGTGTGTGCGTGCGCACGTGTGTGCATCTGGTCTATGTGTATTTACAGCACGTCTGTGTGTATGTTCACGTGAGTGTGTCCCTTTGTGTGTGCCGTATGCGACTGTGCACACACTTTTGTGTCTGTGTTTATTACAATGCATCTATGTTTATTTACATAGTGTGTCTGTGTTTGTTTGTCACTGTTGTGTTTGTTTGTCTCGGTACCTCCTCGGAGAAGAGTTCATTTGCTACACAAAGCTCTTCCCTAATTACCCACAGTACAAAGTTCTCCCAAAACAACCTGTTTCCCTAAACACACTCAGAATGTCCTTTGTTCTGTTTGTCACTCTTGTTGCTCCTCAAACCAGCACGGGCGATAACCGCGTCTTTGGTTCCAGTTATCGGACAGCTCCGTAATTTGCGACCGTCTCTAGATAATGCATGCGGAAATAGTTCAGTTCCTTTGGGGTTTCGTCTGTCATTAGTAGCCTCTGTGACACCTCCCATTGCTGTGCGTGTTTGTGGTGAAGCTTAGCATGAAACCAGCCTCAAACCACGTCAATTAAAGAACTGATGCAGATCTCTGCAATTCAAGCCCATTAAACAATTTGATGGTTGATTCACCCAAAAAGAGGGTATGATATTACACTTGGATACATGATGACTGTCCAAGTCTTGTTTTTTTTTTATCTTTCTGTCTGTCAGGCCTTTTCATCCAAGTGACATGCTTTTAAGGCCTTTGAGGCTTATCATAGTGAGAAATACAAGGAGAGAGAGAGAGAGTGAGAGAGAGAGAGAGAGAGAGAGAGAGATTGATTTGTTCAATGCAAGAAACAATCTGATGAGACATCCATTTGCACAAGACCAGAATACAGCATTAGATCTCCTCTGTGGGTTCCCAGTTCCCACCCCATCATCATTCCCTTGTGTAAGATCTCACAATGGGCCCTCTCATGGACGAGCCATCACATTATAGAGCTCACTGGTTCGCTCTTCAGGGTCTCATCCCTCGGACCTGTTGGCCATCTCTCTGGCTCTCCGCTGTGAGCTTTAATATCTGCTTGTTTACTCAGGGTAAGTGAGAAGCAGCGGCAGCGTCTGCCAGAAGACCTCCTTAAGTCTCCTGCAAGAGGGGCTGGATAAACAGATGGGTTGCAGGGAGTTATGGGCTGCTTGTGTGTGTGTGTGTATGTGTGTGTGTGTGTGTGTGCGTATTCAAGGAGGTGGGTTTGCCATGTGGGGCTGCATAAACAGATGAACTGAGGAGTCAGGGGCTGCTGGTGTTGGTGTGTGTGTGTGTGCGTGTGTGTGTGTGTATGTGTGTGTATTGACCAGGATTGGCTGGTTCCTCACAAGCCTCCTGCATGGAGGGGGTCGTAGGATCAAGTGCAAAGGGGAGTCCCTGGTGTTACATTCCTCACGTCCTCCAGAAGGAGTGTGTGTGTGTGTATGTGTGTGTGTGTGTGTGTGTGTGTTCCGGTGTGTGTGAATAGGGTGGGAGAATGTGTCGATGTAGAGTGGAAAGCTGGATGTATTAAAAGACAGTTCCTCTACATGTTTGTGTGCTTCTGTATTTATATATGTTCACCTGCTATGGTGCAAGTGTGGAATGTTTATGTGAATGCCTCTCAACATTATATATACTTTAATGTATGTACAGTATGGGGAAATTGCTCTGTCGCTAGTTTGGAGTTTAACACAGTTTTAAACTGGAGTTAGAGTTCAGAGTTGTTAAACTCCAAACTCGCAATAGAGCAATTGCCCCTATGTGTCTCCATTGTTTGGCAAAACTGAACCCTACGTACTTGAGCCAGTTCACCCTGGGACTGAATCTTAGCCTTCAGTGTTAGCTGATTTGGGTTTCAGCATGTACGGAAGCTGTTGGGCACACTGATGCTTTTGATTGCGAAAAAAAAAGCCACTTTGGTTTAGCACTAAAAGCTCTTTGGATAAAACCCAGAGCTCCGTTGGCATGCTACTGGCATTAGCCAAGTGCCTTAAAGGGACACGTCAACATTTTGGGGAAGTTTGTTTATTTGCCGTCTCCCACAGAGTCAGATAAGATGGTAGATACCCTTCTGGTCTCTGGGTTTGCATCATGGGGATGAATCTAACTCTATAGGGGAGATGGTGAATGAGCTAATTTTCCTGAAATGTTAGCGAGAGTTAGTTTTTTTATTCATGTTATATGTATCTTATTATGTACTGGAAAGCACTTTGTGACTTTATCTGTGAAAAGCGCTATCCAAAAGACTTCCTTACTTACTTACTTACTTAACTGTACAGAGTCCTTTGTTTTGAATGCATATCAAGTTGTTATAGTGTGCCCTTATGATATAAACAAGGCTATGAGGGGCACACAGTAATGGAAAGCAGCTGACTGAAATAAACAGAGAGGCGTTATGAGACTTTACATCTGTTTATTGTTCCGAAGTATGTACCAAAATAATTGCCATGGATAAAAATAACATTTCGCATTGTACAACTAAGTAAAAATGTTTACAGACAAGCATCACTAATTGTACAAAAAATAACAAAAAAAGAGAACAAAAAAATAAAAGTAAAAACAATAAAGAACAGAACATCCTCACGTCAGTGTGCAAACCGTTTATACAGACGGAGAGGCCTCCGAAGAAGGCTTTCCCCGATAAATTATTTAAATAGCATTTATCTACACACATGCCCACCCACACACACACACACTCTCTATCTCTCTCTCACACAAGCACACACACACACACACACACACACACACACACACACACACACACACACACACACACACACACACACACACACACACACACAGATACACACACGACACGACTTAAAACTGAAAAAAAGACCAACAGAACAATAACTTATTCTTATAAAAGTACTAGTCACTGGAAGTACTGGCAAAAGAATCGATTAAAAAAAACTCTCCCATTGTGTTTTTCTTATTTACGGTGCAGGGGGAGGAGAAGGAAGGGAAAAGAGGGGGTATTTCATTCCCAAAGAAAAAAAAATAAAAAGTCATACTATTTACAGCCTGTGCTACAGTAGCAATAGGAAGTTTTACCAAATTTCGTTTCTTAAAAAAAAAAAAAAATACTAGGATTTTTTTTTCCATCTGATCGAATTGTATAACAGCTATGAGGTAATATTTGTACATCAAAGATTTGTTTCCTTTATCTCTCTCTATAGAAAAGGCACACAGGTCATTCTTGCTGTGTGGAAGGCACTTCCTGGAGAGTTGTGAAATCTGTTGACCCCAGAGAGGAAGGAAAAAGGTGGAAGGCAATGGACAGAGCTTTGCTCTGTGGGCTATGTACAGGGCTGTGTAGGTTTTAACCTGCATTCTACTCGATAGAGCTCTCCTAGTTTGGATCAAAATAAATAGGGGAAAATGTACATCAATTAAATAATAACATTTTAAATGTCTCAACGACATAGAGGGAAGTTTCACTGACACATCTTGGTGGACAAATGTCCCACTGCACTTTTTGGTCTTAGTCCATTAAGCTTTTTAATGGACTGTTGTCGTTAAGGCAGCCTCATCTCAGATTCAAACTCCCATATGGTTCTCGTTCAAAATACTTTCCGTTTGGAGAGAGATCCTGTTTTATATTTTTGACTGTGATCACAAAATGGTGCTGCTGTCTGGAGGTTCTCTGTCCATGCCCTCTTCTCTTCGAACTTCCATGTTGTTTTAAGATCGATAGTTTGGACAAAACTAAGATGGTGGTCCACCATCTTACCCTGAGTATTCTCTGCCCACCGGTCTCACCTAACACGATTCACTGCCAGCCACAGAATACGAGCATTGCCTTTGAACCTCAACATAGAGGCTACGTAATAAAATAAGTTCATTTTTCATTTTCTTAAAAAAAAAACAGTTTTCTTTGCATGAAAAGGCTGGACTTGGTTAAATGTTTTGTCATGACGACTTTGATATGAATGCACCATCTTCTCTACACTGACTTTGGAGTAATGTTACACACTATACATCTAAGCTTTATTTACATACTTTCAGTCTATCTAACTGACTGTCCAACTATCTTTCAGAGGCCCAAGCTCAATGGGCCCTACTGCTTTTTCTTCATCCTTTGAGGAAATGTGTCCTTAAAAATAAATTTGTGCCAAAATCTTCAAAAACCTTTTTTTCCTTTTTTTTAAAGACCTGCAGTGAGTTTGGTTAGACTACTTCTGGTGGCATCCATCCATGCGATCCAACCATCCAACTATTCATCGATCCAAAGAGAAAGAGAAAGAATAGAGCAAGAGGAGAGAGAGAGAGAGAGAGAGAGAGAGAGAGAGATGTAAAGGATTCTGAAGTGCATAGTTGTCTGGAGAGATCTTTCTTCTCACACAGAGCTGAACGAGGTCTTTTCAGAGAGATATAGGTCTCCCGAACAAGCAAAGCAAAGTGGAGCTGGAGAGGGATTTTTGGGGCATTTTTTTTTGTTTCTGCTCTACCTGCTCTTGGTGGAGAGGTCCTGGTTATTGGCTGGCACTCAGTTCAGCCAACCAGTCCAGTCCAGCCTCTGCCCCATCCCCGACTCATCTTCTTTACGCTGAAGCTGGCTACCCTCGCCGGGGTTAGCTCCACCAATGTGCGTGCCGCAGAACAAAGAATAACGGAATAACAAAAACAAAAATAAAACAAACAAAAAATCCTGTCCCTGGACTTTGCTTGGAATACATGTTCACGTTTATACAGAAAGGTGCATTCCTCGACGAGCTTGCTTCCCGAGTTACAAGTCTACAAGAAAAAACACACACAAAAAAAACAGAAATTGAGTATTTTGATCTTGTGGTTCTCTATAATCTAGTAAAGCAAACAAGCATGTAGTGAAGAAATAGAGGTAGACTCAAGGCATGTTGCTTACCTCTGCATTCGTATTTGAGGTCGGAAAAATACACCATCTCTTGAGAGAAAACAAAGAGACCTAGTCTTCCACCAGCGTACGTCTTATCGTATATTCTTCCTGAATCGGCCATGATCTTCTTGCCTTCATACATTACAACCCTGAAATGAACACAAGCAAAAACAGTCAAATATTTATTGCTTTTGCATTCCTTCAGAAACACCATTGTGCGGCTATGCCCAGAAAACATATTCTAAGTTTGAAGTCTCAGAAATGAGGATGATCATGGTCATTGGGCCTCTGTCCCCATGCTAAACAGTATCTCTGGTGTTAGTGCTATTTATTTCCTCATCATTGCCCACCTGATGTGCCCAGTCCTGGGTCTGTGTGTCAGATGCCATCTGTAGGCAGTGAAGTCCTTCCAGCCGACATTCTTCGGGTCGTGCCAGAGGGTGCGCACCTGAACAGGGGCAAGAAGACAAGAGACGGGCGGCCATGTCAGTTAGTCATCGTCTGCTCATTGGTTCTGCTCTCCAGAAAGGCCAAAGCTGATAAGAGGCAGGGAGGGGTGGAGGGGTGGAGGGGGGGCGGGTTGCTGAGAGATCATCTTACCTGTCCTGGCGTGTCTCCAGTATGCCAAAGTGCATTCCTGAGGTGCTCTCCAGGGCCAGTGGTGGAGTTGACCACCTTGATGGACAACCCTGAGTAGCCTTGGGCCTTGGTGGGCTTGTTAGACCAGTAGGTCTGCGTGATCTGCTTCCACATGACCACGTAGAAGCGCGCGCTGGACTGGTAGCCGAACACAAAGCCGGCGTAGTCATCGTCCCGCTCGGTGTTGATGAAGAAGGTGCCACTGAAGTCCACAGCGTTGAACTCGTCATAGCCTGAGGGAATAGAAGATGTTGAAGCGTTAGACATGCATTTGTCGGCGCCTTCAGCAAAGGTTGTTGGTGTTTCAATCCAATTCTCCTGGAATGGTTTCAGTGAAGGTGAACATGGAAACAGGACTATCAATTTAAGTTCAATACAGTGTAAGAGAAACTGGTAGGCCTGGTAGAGAAACAAGAGAAGTCTACGTCAAGGTTTGACTCCCATTGGGGCATACATTGGACACTGAAGAAAATCTATATTTGCACTATAAGTCGTTTTGTGAATGAAAGCGTCTGCTAAATGTGTAACTGTAAATAGAATTGCTTTCATGAGAGAGGAGGAACATGAAGCACTCACCAACAGCAATGCCAGGATCGCAGTTGACTGTCTGCACCAGCTCTTTGCCCTGGTGGCGAACCACCCAGTTGGGGTCGATCTGGGAGGTGCCCTTGGGGTCCAGAGGCACCATCTGGAATTTCCGGAAATCGGTCTCACTGATGTCGAAGTTCTCCGGGCAGACGTCGTAGATATCTGGCACGTTGTCCCCGTCAAAGTCGTCTTTGCAAGCATCTCCACGGCCATCACCTGGTGTTTGGGAGAACGGCTGTAGTTATATGATATGTTCCTAATTTAGCCAAAGCGTGAACGCTATAGCGTTACCGTTTACAGGTACACTTGCTTAATCAGCTTACCATCGGAATCGAGTTGATCTGGGTTGAAAGCCAGACGGCAGTTGTCTTTGTCGTCAGGAATACCGTCGTTGTCGTCATCGTGGTCGCAGGCATCACCTTTGCCGTCTTTGTCGTGGTCTGCCTGGTTAGCATTCGGAATGTAAGGGCAGTTGTCCAGGTTGTTCTGGTGACCGTCCTCATCGATGTCCTGATTGCTGTCGCACTTGTCTCCCACGCGGTCCGAGTCTGAGTCAAGCTATCGGGAATGGGAAAAAAAAATGCACGGTATTCATGTCTGCTCTATCGCAATTATATCTGTTTGCTCCGATCCCATCGTCCTGCTCACTCTCCGTGTAATCAACGCCTCCCGGTTTCGTGCTATTGCCTCCTCTTGTCTGTCTTTCATGTTAGCCACTTACCAGGCAACCAGAGAAGAGACACGGAATGAGTGCCCTAAGGGCCTGCCAAAGTCAATTTGCATGATCCCTCGACAAAGCAATTTTATGACCATAAACTTCAAAACCACACGTGTATTCCCACCACACACCAGGCAGGCACTCACTGAGGCATTCCCCTGGAGCCTGGGACACTCTAACCCCCCCCACCCCCGCCCCCCCCCCCACCCACCCTGCACCTTTGGCAGACATATAACACATCTTTTCATTGGTTCCTGAAATAGAGAGAAAGAACACAATCCACCCTCCCTAAGCCAACACCCCACCACCACCCACCCCACCCCACCTCAAAACCTCAACGGTTCCTGTTGTTCCTCCAGCGTGCATTCCTGCTTCTCACTTAACCATGGCACAGGTGCGATCCGGAGGCAGGATTGTGTGCCGAAGGGGCACGCATGAACCCACAGCCTGGCCCCGATCCTTATTAAGAGGCTCCCACCCCTCTTGCAATCCCTTTTGGCTTTAGTGATCGCACCAGTACCCCTTTGTACAAAAAAACCCTAAACCTCCCCCTCTTTTTTTTCGTGTCTTTCACTCGATGCGCCCCTGAGGTGCAGAGGGAGGATACCCCCCCCCCCCCCGTCTCTCCACCTTTCTATAGCGTGTTAAAGCGGCTGCTCTTCCCCACAGTTCCTACTGACGAGTTTGTTTTTTTCCGCACAGATGAGGGCGTGAGGTGGATCTATAGACGGATCTACACGGCTTTACGCTTTCACAGCTAACACCTGCCTGCTTTTCCTTCCTCCTCCTCAACCCCCATGGCCTTTGCAGAACAAACACAGACGCATAAACACACACACACACACACACACACACACACACAATACTCAGACACGCACCTGGTCAGGATTATGCTCCAGAGGACAGTTATCACACTGGTCCCCAACTCCATCAAGGTCTGAGTCGCGCTGGTCGACGTTGTAGACATAGGGACAGTTGTCCTTCTCATTCATAATGCCTGATGAACAGAGGAACAGGACATAGGTAAGAACTTTTATTGCGAACTGCACAAAAAGTGCTTTTCCCCCAAAGGGAAGTTCTTTACAGGTTACAGTGTGAGGGTAGGCGATGGGTTTTTTGTTTTGTTTTTTTAAACTTACCGTCTCCGTCTATGTCCACAGCACAGGCGTCACCCTCTCCATTGTTGTCGGTGTCTGCCTGATCGGGGTTGCTGTTGTATGGGCAGTTGTCGCAGCGGTCTCCAACGTCATCGCGGTCATAGTCATACTGCCTGGGGTTGAAGACGAACGGGCAGTTATCCTGTTTTGGAGGAAAAGGGGGGGGGGGGGGAAAGAGAAGCGAAGAATGTTAGCCTTCAAGAATAGCGCCACGGTATTAAAACAAAGTTCACACGGATTATAAAAATAAGACTTCAGACGAGGAGAAATTTTTAGATGTTTGACTTGTAATTTCGCTGCGGGCATGAGTGGGGCTCTTTTACAGGAATGTGGGGACCTGAAAGGGCCTTTATATGTAGAATTCATCCCAAATCTAATGTTGGGATTAGCCGTGTACACTGGGGCTCTTTCAGAGTGGTACCTCAGTGCTGGAATTTGAGGTTTGGCTTTGAGGGAAGCAGAGTTTGCTTTCTGCCACACTCCCTGCCCCTCACTCTCCCTCTCGTTTGAAACGAATGAATGATGAATGATGAATCAAACAAGTGGCAATGTGCCTATACACACACACACACACACACACACACACACACACACACACATACACACACATACACA
This sequence comes from Sardina pilchardus, assembly GCF_963854185.1. Lineage (NCBI taxonomy): Eukaryota > Metazoa > Chordata > Actinopteri > Clupeiformes > Clupeidae > Sardina > Sardina pilchardus. Next base: position 16,137,743 of record NC_085005.1, on the reverse strand, counting down.
CAAACACACACTCACTCTTTCTCACATACACATATGGACCTTCACTCACTTCCGCTCGAATACACATCTGCTCTCGACAGACAGAGGCACCACTCAACCCCACAAACTCTCTCTCACACACACACACACACACTCTCTCAACCGCACAAATGAGTGACTGTAGAGTTCAGCGTGAATATGACGTACCCTGTCGTCGGGAATGCCATCATCATCGTCATCATCATCGCAAGCATCTCCAACGCCGTCCTTGTCATAGTCCTCTTGTCCAGAATTGGGCAGGTTGGGGCAGTTGTCCTACAGTTCATGGGACACACACACACCAGTGTTAGACAACCAAGTTCATGCCCAAACACTTTTTTATGTCAATATACATATTTACACAATACACAGCATTAACACTGTCCATTATATACTCTGCTACCCGTTTTTGTGAAGCTTACCTTCTTGCAGTGATAGGTAGCATTCTCCACGCAGACCAGGTCGGCGTTGGGCCAGCCGTCCAGGTCGGTGTCCTCGCCGCAGATGTGACCGTTCCCGGCGAAGCCAGGCTTGCACTCGCAGCGGAACATGGGGTCAGCAAAGTGGCCCAGGTAGTTGCAGCGGGCGTGCTTGTTGCAGTCGTGGCTTCCGTCCAGACAGGGGTTACGGGGAGTGCAAACCTATGGAGCAGAGGCGTTTGTGAGACGTTTGTGAGACGTTTGTGAGACATTTGCGAGACGTCGGTGCCATCATATCACCTGCTTCATGTGATGGCTTAGCATAGCTAAGACGCTAACATTCTATTAAAATGTAACATTCTATGCTAACATTCTATGAAAATGTAACATTCTGTGCTAACATTCTATGAAAATGTGCACCCATCAGGACGTTTCCTACCTGCTTCTTGGCCGCGGCCTCCTCCACACCTCTGCCGAAGGGCTGGGGTCCGGTGTAGCGCGGGGGACAGGGCAGACAGTTGTAGCCTGGAACAGTGTTCTCACACCTGTGCACGCCATTGAACTCAAAGCAGGCATCAGGGACCTCCTTACACTGTGAGTAGAGAGAGAGAGAGAGAGAGAGAGAGAGAGGTAAAACATGTTAAATGTTGTATGTAGGTTGGATAAGGCTTTAGAGGTAAAGGAAGCGGTTGATAATGATAATAACTTATTCTCATACAGATTGTTGTTTTCTTACAATTGTTGCTACTAATAATTTGAACAGATAAAAATTAATAATTAACTAATCATTTTTTTACAAAAAAAACAAACACTTTGACCCCACTTTGACACTTTGACAAATCAGCACTCCATGCTTCTCACCTCGTTGATGTCTTTGCACTTGATGCCGTTGCCGGTGTAGCCGGAGGGGCACTTGCCGCACTTCCAGGAGCCGTCGGGGAAGCTGGTGCACTGGGAGCCAGCGAAGCAGGGGTTGGACAAGCAGCCATCTGCGCGCACACAGAGATAGCAATCAGAGCCCGTTCTTACAGACACTACAAAAAACAGACAGAAAGAAAGCACACACACACACACACACACACACACACACACACACACAGACACACACACACACACACACACACACAGACACACACACACACACACACACACACACACACACACACACACACACACACACACACACAGACACACATACACACACACGCACACACACAAACACATACACACACTCACCGATAGGGCAGGGTTGCTTGCTGCATGCCTGAGTTGCCGTGCCGTCGCCGATGCATTCTTTGCCCCCAAACTTGGGCGCCGGGTCATTACAGAGGCGCTTGCGGGTCTGCCTTCCTCCTCCACAGGTCGCCGAGCAGGCGTCCCAAGGTGACCAGGGTCCCCAGCCTCCATTGACTAAAGGGAGTTAAGAAACAGTCCACTCTTAGTCAGCTACCTCAGACATTTGCTCTCCGAGCACTTTGCATCCGTGTCAAAAGATACACAAGGACAAGATAAGATCAATGAGTTGTCGAGTAAAGTTTATGGGAGTGTCTAACAGTGTGTAGACCTTTCTTTTGATTTCTGGCAGTAGATACATGAAGCCAAGATAATATCGATAACTTGCTGAGTAAACCTTATGGGAGCATCTAACAGTGTGTACTGTAGATCTTTCTTTTGATTTCTGTCAGTAGATACATGAAGCCAAGAAAAGATCGATAAGTGGCTGAGTAAACTTTATGGGAGCATCTAACAGTGTGTAGATCTTTGTTTTGGTATCCGTCAATAGATACACGAAGGCAGTGTGTTTAACTGGTCGGTGTGGCGAGGAGCTCTTACTGGGGCAGGCTGATTTCTGGCACTTCTCCGTCTGCCTCCCCTCTCCCTCGCACTCCTTGCCGTTCAGCTGTGGCGTCGGCGAGTTGCAGAGGCGAATACGGGTGATGACTCCGCCGCCACAGCTGACCGAGCAGGAGGACCAGGGTGACCAGTGGCTCCATCCGCCATCTTGTTTGACTGAAGATGAAAAAAAGTAAAAAAAAAAAACTTTTTTCAAAAACAAAGTCGAGCAAACTTTATAGAGAGAGACAGAACATATAATTTTGTGTCTTTTAACTTGCATAAAATACTGTCCTGCAGCTTATACACAATGCGGCGTATATGCTGGACATTACCGTAGGACAAACGCAATCCAAAACAAAAAAAAACAAAAACGAATCAACGCGAGACACTCACAGCGCTTGTCGCACTCCTGGAGGTAGCAGTCGCGCGTCTGCACCGACGTGCCCTCGCAGTTGTTATTGATGCGATCGCAGGAGCGCCCCCTCTGCTGCACGCCTCGTCCGCAGGACACCGAACAATGAGTCCATTCAGACCACAGGGACCAGCCGTCGTCAGCAAAGTCGCTCGCTGTGTGGGGGAAAGAGAGAGAGAGGGAGGGGGTGATTGAGAGAGAGAGAGAGAGAGAGAGGGTGAGACACAATAGAGTGAACTATTCATACTTTCTAAAGCACCAGCAAGAAAGAGAGGGAGAGAGAGAGACAGAGAGAGAGGGAGGGAGGGAGAGTGAGAGAGAGATAGAGAGAGAGAAAGAGAGAGAGAGAAGAGAAGTGAAGAGAAGAGAGAGAGAAAGGGAGGGGGCTTTTCGTGCTGTGCCCTAATGGACTTGATTTAGCCTGCGTCTGCCTAAGTTAGAGCACTTGAGGGGAACCTGGCACTATGCTCAGGGCTGGAATCACTCTGTGTGCTCTGAACACATAGGGATCTCATCTGAGTAGACCTCCTCCTCCTCCTCTTCCTCCTCTTCCTCCTCCTCCTCTACTCCCAGGAATGGTGGAAGGGTGGAAATCGAATTTTGCAAGCATGTCTTGATCGTGTCCTGACTTCAAACGGCGGTGGTGGCAACCAGTGCGGTTTTCCATGTTTATTTAAGTTGGAGCCACTGAAGTGAACCACTGTAGGTGTGTGGAAAATACTGCTTCTCCCTCCGCCGGGAGTCACCCGACCAAATGGCCCACTAATTGTCTACTCCGCTTTAACCAAATAGACCAATTACTGCTATTACCTGGTTCAAAGGTATGCAGTTCAATAAGTGTTCACTAACACATACAAGTCTTTCATTGCCACACCAGTCAATCATTTCAATGACAAACACTGTTTTTGTTCAAGGCAAAATATTTGTTCCTGATCTATTGTGTTTAAGTGCATTTTAGGGTTTTTTTTGGCACAAATGAATCACAGTTCTTCTACTGGGTAGTTGGCTACAGTACATGCTACACTGGCGATGGCACAGAGTATTGAGTGTGGGCATGATAGATACTTACGGGTGCCACAGCGAGGGCAGCACTCCCCATCGGGCACGGTGGCGTTGGCACAGGGAATGAGAGGGCAGGAGATCTTGCGGCACACGATGGCGGAGTTCTGCAGAGGGGGAGGGGGACAAAGAAAGCCTGTCATTCAAGAGTGTGTGTGTGTGTGTGAGTGTGTGTGTGTGTGTGCGTGTGTGTTTGTGAGTATGTGTGTGTGTGTGTGTGTGTGTGTGTGTGGGGGGGGGGGGGTACTTTAAGAACCACTGTCTGATCTCATTGTGTCCGAACCTTGTGCATTCCACATCCCAATCAGTGGAAGAGAGCCCATTTCAGACATTAGCAGGGGGCTACAGCGAGCTTATCACTCTGACTGAGAGCAAGCAGAAGAGGACAGCCTGCCAACAGCGTTGGAGAAGTAAAGCTGGCACCAGCCTCCTGGCCTTGTTAAACTCTTTTCCAATTAAGCATGCTGACGCCCTGGTGTGCTGACAAGTTCACCAGTTATAGCTGTCGCTTCACATGAGGGACAATCAGACATCCAGCCAGGAAGGTGCTGCTTTTAAGTTAATTCTTGACAAGTTAAAAAAGAAAATCCTCCCATACATTTTGCACCTTGGTTAAGTGGACCTCTCTTTTTTTCACTCCCTGTCCTTTTTTCTGACCCCCTACAGACACACGTACACACACACACACACACACGTACTACACACACACACACACAAACACACACACACATAGAAACATACCACCTCTGGCCTTAATGAGAGACCTAGGTGCTACGGGGAGGAGGGAGCGAGCCAGACACACCTTTGGCTGCGCTAGCGCCCCAGTTAAGCTTACATCAATACACCAAGGCCAAGTGCACTTAATTACTGCCTGCCTGGCACCCGCTGTTTGGGATGGCTGTCAGCTCGAAAAGACACAAATTGCCAAGCCCACAGGGGCCTGAAAAAAAAGAAAAGGGAAAAAAAGGAAAAGAAAAGAAAAGAAAAGAAAAAAAAAAGCGCTTGCTGGCCCCCTCGACGAGCGGTGAAGAGGCGGTCTGCGGCGCACTCGAGGGAGGATGCTCACCCGGCAAGTGCACTCGGTGCAGTCGTCTACGGTCCACTCGTCGTTGTTCTTGTGGACAATGCCATTGTGGAGACAGACGCCGCCACTGATGTTGATGCTGGCCAGGAGGTGTCTGTTCTGGTCAGTCTGCGGGGAGGGGAGGGGGAGGAGGAGGGGGGAGAGGGGCGTTAATAACGTGTTTCAAATGGGATTAAAACAAGCAGGGCTCAGCGGGTTTCAGTGTCTCGTTCTTGTTCAGTACCTCTCAGAAGGAAGTTGGCATCTTTGCATCAAATCAATCATTACATCAAATCAAACATCACACTTAACATGCTGATGATGGCTAAAAAAGGGTTCACACTAGACTTCCATCACCTCACTTGTATTGCTGCAAACTATCTTTTGGCGACAGGCTGAAGGAGTCTCCTTACCACTTTATTGAGCTGGTCTGACAGGTCTCTCACCACCACCCCGAGGGTCTTCAGCTCCTTGAACATGGCAGCTAGGTCATCACAGGTGAAGCCGCAAATCATCTGAAGATCTGTGTGATGATGGACAACAAGATTTAGGCGCAAGAATCCTGAGTGACACTTTTTTAAATGAGATTTGGAACAAGAGACATTTCCAAAATTAAGACTGGAGAGGGGGTCCGAGAGACAAAAGTTCTGTTTACCTTTCGTTTTGTGACCAGTGAAATCTGTCCTGATTGCTGGACTAGAGCCATTGATGGGATTGTCCAAGGTTATGAGGTCTGTCAGAATTGCTGTAAAAGAGTACATTACAGTTCTTATTTCCTTGTGAACATGTAATTACAAAGTATACCGTTCGAGTGAGGGCAATATGATACTGGCACTGTGATGTGATGTACAAACATTCAATCCTTAAGTGTTTTTAGTATTAGGCAAGAGCAGACACAACATAGCATACTGTTGTCTATCTGACTTTCCCTCTACAACTTTTCAAGTTTGGACACTTACTGCTTTGGCAGCCTTTATTCCTTAAGATCGCATCAAGAGTCGTTCCAAAGACAAAACGCACGTTCTGAAGCACACCCTGTAAAAAAAAGAAAAGAAAAAAACAACCATGATTAACTATTCAAACAAACAAAACCCTACTGCATGATGGGAAACAATGCATAACCATGTAATCTTGTATCCAGACACACTTTAATTATCGGTTTTAAACAAGAGCGCTTACCATGAACCTGTCTTTCACTGCTCCTTTGCCGATTCTCAAGTTTGCATATAGAGGGGTGTCCTTATTCAGGATGTTCTGAATAGGTACGTCCAGCTCAACTGTATTCACCTCTTCACAGCCTACGTACAACAGAGCCCTGTCCTCTTGCACGAAGAGAGTGATATTTTTCCAATGCCCCGTTGCCAAGTCCGCATCTTCAATGGACATCACCTGTTGCTTGTTTTCCGTGGAATACACAATGTCCAGTGTGTTGGCCTTGGCGTTAGAAACGATTTCAAAAATTGGTCCGGAGCCGTCTTGCTTCTCAATGGTCAGCAGACTGCCCCTGGTCCTCTTGGCCTGTTTGAAATTTACCAAGAGAAGGAATCCTCTCTCCGCGTGAATTGAGTCGATTAGGTCCCTGAAGGCGTTCTTGGGGACCGGGGGGATCAGGTCGGGGTTCAAGATTTTGTAGGCGGGGCTGTATGGGTCGTCGCCTTTCACCAGAGTGACCCCATGGTTTTTCTTAGGGACCTGGACTAGCTCGAATAGGTCGTACATGTTGTTGTCGTCTCTAGTCTCTGTGGAGGGAGCAGTGCGCATAAATATTAGAATATTTTGTATGGTCGAATCGAATTGGATAAGTTCAGTCCAAACAGAATATCAGCGATAAAAACGTCGGAATAAAACATGTTAATGCAGATATGCTTAATAAAACATATACAATCAGTATTCTTTCTTAAAATCAAACATTTTACAAATCGCATCACGTAGAACAGTAAGGGAATCCCTTTACACACTGCGCAAGTGTTTCTGTCTCACCTGCGACTCTTGCGCTCTCACTGTGCCAAAGCATCAGCAGCAAAAATATTCCCGTTAACTTCATTTCAGCACTTGTACGCTTCCTGTTGAACATAACAAACAGTATTTCATTCCTATTTCCTCACAACTCTCAATCATGGAATGCAACAGGTAAGGTTTCACTCAGGTGAAAATGAATGCAGCCAGTTACAGTATAATAACTTGTACACAAATTACGAGAGCTCTGTGTTAACTCTTACCTGTTGAGTGAAAAATAGCGATAAAAACTGTACAATCCAAACAGCACTGGCAGTGTAATCCTTATGTTTCAAATGATAAGACGAATGTTTTTTAAGCCCCAGAATTAATGCTTGTAAGTTTTGAAAATTCAGCTTTCATTCAATTTCAGTTCACTAGATGTTTCTCCTGTCTTGTTTAAGAGGCTGGTACCATTCTAATCAGCACAGGCAACAAAGTGCTATTTAAATAGTTTCATGACATTCCTAAGAACGTGTCTCCTCCAATCAGATGAGGGAAGGAAAAAGGGACGAGCTTATCCTCTTACCTCACAACGCGGACGGCTATGTCTGAGACATAGGCGCACACATGGAGGAAAGTGAAAAAATAAGCACCGCATTCCACAGTCTAAATTCCATAACCAAATTCGTAATTTTATAGACCTTCACTTCCGCTTGCTGCTTCATCATTTGCCTGAAATGTCGTGATATGGTCACTTGGCATTTTTATGTTGAATTAAATCATTACCTTACCTTACAAGTCTCATAATAAACTGTATTTAGATAGAACCACATAATTCAAGACAGATCAGATCGGTTGGTGCGTAATGGTTTTGTCAAAAACCTTAAAACAATTCATTCATATTATTTATATGTATTTTAATGTATGGCACAAAACATGAGGCAACAAGACGGGTCGGTGCGCTCCTTTGTCCGATCACAACTTGGTCCTCAAAGGATGCTCGGAACTTGGTCTTTTCAGTTTCGCGCGTCATTTTCATGCTCTCTCCGCTAGAGGCCGCAGTGAAGTCATTCGAGTTCTGCAGTTGAAAACGTGACCTTGCACAGGCATAGTAAACTATTACAGTTGTACAATATTTCACAGAGGACACTTGCTTACCCCAACTGCGAATATGTAAGTAATTTGTAAATTCAATGCCATATGTATTCTGTGGCTGCAAAGTGTATGTTCTGACTTGTTCCTTTCAAATCAAAGCACATTTTGCAGGCTTACAGCACAGATTCTGTTTGATATTTCAATTGCCTTAAAGAAAATGCAAATATGAGTCATGCCATTATGGTATATCATTAATCTATACTTTCTCTCTCTCTCTCTCACACACACACACACACAGACACACACAGAGGGAAACCTTTTAGTTTTACAGAGTAGCCTACATTCATTGGTCAAGAAAACAGGCTAGCATACTTATTGACAGGTCAAGAGATGCATGGGTGTCTAAGATGCACCCCTCTTTCAGCTGTGTCTAAGATTGCTTTAGTCATTCACTCAGACACTGCAAGCCTGTCGGCAAATACCCCAGCGTGTCGCAGTCTCGCACTCTCCCAATATATCTCCTCAGAAAATATTCACTTTACATAGTCGTCTGGGGCCCTTTCGCATGCGTTGTGCAACGGTGATCTCTTTCGCAGTGCATGTCTTGGTCACGTTCCCACTGCTGCTCGCTGTGATCTAGATGTCCCGACTCCAGATAAATTATTAAAAAGTGGACTGGGCAACGGCTCCCTGTCGCCTCACTCAAAACAGACACTGTTATGACTACTCAGGCAGGGGAACGGAGGTGGGATGCTCATAAGCGTAGGACGCAGACGCCCGTAAATCTAGACCGATACTCCCCCCCCCCCTTTCACCATTTCTCTGTGTTTCTCTCTCAGGCAGGAAGGTAGGCAGGCAGGCAGGCAGACGGTAGAGGCAGTCTACCTGGCTGAAATGTCTATCAGTCAGCCCCGGGGTCGGTTGATCATTCCAGAGATTATTTCAGAGAGGAGCGAACTGCGGCTCCTCATCGCAATGTTGCATGGCTGAGACAGCAGCTGTGGCGGCCCCAAATCACCCCCTCCACCCATGCACCCTCAATCTGGGCCAAATCAGGCCCGTGTGTGTTCCAGAGCCTGCAACTATCCAGTCACAACTACCACTGCTGCTGCTGCA